>NW_028297118.1:2814526-2982701 GCF_055798465.1 Pogonomyrmex barbatus | reverse complement strand
GAGAGAGAGAGAGAGAGAGAGAGAGAGAGAGAGAGAGAGAGAGAGAGAGAGAGAGAGAGAGAGAGAGAGAGATACACACAACATATATAGATAAATAGCAATTTTTATATAAAATTAGCGCTTTATTTATTTTTATAGGATACTAATTAAGTATACTAATCATGTGTAACTTTTCTTACTTAACACTAATTTTTAGGGTTAATATAAAAATAAGTAAAACGCTAATTTTGTTGAATTTATATACATTAAATTTAATGTCAAAATGTCAAAGCAATACAATATATAAAAATCAGAATAATTTTTTTATTGATGTTAATATTATACTAATGCATAATGCATAATCGAAATTGTGTATTAACACTTAATGCTTGACACTTCTGACAGATTTGAAAAAGTTTTTAAGAATTAATAAGGTAATGTTTAATAAAAAGGAACAACTACTCATTTTTATTTTTTATCTACAATTTTTTATATAGCAAATATCAATACTAGTTGTGTCGTTTCACAAGATTTAATTTAAATTATTTGAAATACAAAATTCATTCTAGAAATTGTAAAGCAAACAAAAAAAAAATAATAAGCAGGGTATTTGTAAGCTGGTTAGTAAAATCTATTCTTTTCATCTTGTTTATTTTTCTGTCGAGAAAGAAAGATATATAATAAACTTAATGAAGCATAATAAATTAAAACTTTTTTTGTTTTTGTATGTTATTATTAACGTTTTAATTGATTTATATTTACAGTTTCAATAAATTTTTAAAAAGTTTTATAAGACAAATATCTTAATAATATTACATATACAACATTGATATCTTCATAATAAAGTTATTTCCATATTTTATCTTTTATTTTCCTCTTAAAAAGTTACTATAACAAAAGTTACTATAACAAAAATGAAGATTATAGTTGATTAAATAATCAAAAAGTATATTTTTAAAAATGACTTGCCGTTATATTATGTAATGAAATTGACTAGAATTTTCTTTTAAATAAAACGTTTTTACCGTTCTTCTATTATTATGTATTTTATTTTTTATCATGTATTTTATCATTAATTTTGTTTTTTTTTTGCGTGCATATGTATGTTGCATTATAAATGCACAACTCATAAAGCGATTATATTAAATATACAAATTGATAAATATACAAATATATTTGAAAATAAGCACAATGATATTGGACACAAGTATTTTCGAGTAATTGTTCCTTTAATAAGAGTACTCGCGTCATCGCGCAATGTTTTTATATGCATTATCATTATACATAATAATAACTCAATTTTATTTAACATGTAAATTACAGTATAGTAATTACTATTTCTTAATTAAAATTTATGCATATTTTTATCCGACAGTACTTTTTTATGAATACAAACGATGTTATATATCAGGGATTAGAATAATTAGCATAATACGCTGCTAGAAACGAGTGATAATTGCCGCTTGTAGAAAGAGAAAAATGTGCGTATGAAAGACAGGAAAAGCCTATTTGCACGTGCAGACGTGCGCGTAAAAAGCGTGATAAAAGAAATAGAAAACATTCATGGTGGTGATAGTGACGTTAAGTAACACAAAGAGGAAAAAAGAATATTGCGATACACAAAAATTATCTAAACAACCGGGATAAGCTATTCTCCTGTAAAGAAAGAGAGAGAGAAGAACTTGAAGAGTAAAAGTTCTAACATTAATACTAATAATAGCTATAATATTAAGATAAAGATTGGTATTATTTCGAACTTAAAGAAAAAGAGAGATTTCTATGTACTCTCACTGCGCCAACGATGCGATGTATCCATATTGTCATAATTAATATATATTATATATTATATATCCGACAATATTGATTAAATTTCTTGATACTATAAAGGTGTAAGTCACTTTTCATTTTCTTCCGAACTAATTATGGTGCTAATTATGGTGTTTATGTTTGTTATGACGTATGCTTTTGATTAATAAAGCATGAATGAAGGATATCACGGTTTTTTTTTATCATTTTTTTTTATTAAGACAGTCGAAAAGATTTATATTCTGCATTTTTCACATCTGCTGAATTCGAAATATTTATAATTTGAATGTGCATTTTGTCTTAAAGAGAAAAAGTGTTAGCGGCTATGATGGGAACGATGAAAAATTCATCGGGATCACATGAGAGAATTCTTAAACGAGAATGCCTGATTTCGTAGATGCACGTGTGTCGAGGGCGTCGACCTGTGTGAGCTGTGCAACGAATAGATAGATAATAAATCCTCGGTAGTTTCTGGGTCATTGCTGAGAAAAAATTGTCATGCTTGAACGATTCGTGAAACGTCATCGTTGAGCAACACACTTGTAAAGCCTTTAAACCATCTTGTTGGACTCGAATATTGCGTCACCCGAATTCGTCCAAGTTCCGACCCTTTTGTGCCTTACTCATGAAACTCCTCTATCTTTAGAAAGTTGTTCTAAATGAGATATATTGCCGATTACATCACATCCGGATGATAAAAATATGAGATTACAATCTGTTTATTTTAATTGCATTCTCTGAAGTTTGAAAAAGAAATATATATATGTATATATGAAATATGTGTGTGTGTATATATATATATATATATATATATACATTTTTTAAGAGTTATTTTAAAAAAACATGCAATTAGAATGTGTAAAATTATTTATTTATTTTCTTATTATTTATTAACAAAATAAAACGCTTTAAAGATTGCAGAAATTAATGTATAAGTAATTAACATGCTATGTGTGTACAATCTTTAAAGCATTTTATTTTGTTAATAAATCATGAGGTTTATACATTTTAATTGCATGTTTTTTAAAAATAACTCTTAAAAAAAGAAATGTACACATATATTAGATTATAGAAACTGAAATATCACATATAATATAATATATAACATAATATATAATATAATATAGAAAGCACTTAATATCCTGCTAAGAAAACCATAGAATAAAAAAAATGAAATTTTGATATTTTTGCTAGAAAATATTTATTTGTTAATACTTTTATTATATGAAACATCGGAAAAAAAATTGATGACGATTGCAATGGTCATCATTCTGCTCATTGCATAATTTTATGTTATGATATAATTTGAAATATGCAATTCTTTCTTATTTCTTCATGATGAATTTGAACAGCGTTTTTAATTTCAGAAAAGAAGAACGAAATCTCTGTTCGTTTTTTCGAAAAAATTAAAATGTTTAATTCTTAAAATGTTATCTAGATTTTTATTAATCATATTTTTAAATACACATTAAGATGCACAATCAATCTGTCACCTTAACTTATCATTTTCGGGAGGTCCAACAAGTCGAGATGATCAATCTATCTTTTTCTTCCTGGTACGTCGACACATGACACCCCGTGAGTTACGTAATTTCCGAGGAGAAATCGGACGAGGCGAAGAAAGCTACTAAACCTTCCGCTTAGTGAAGATACTGCGGCCTTCAAAGGTAATGTACTGTATTAGTATATGTAGTATGTCGTGTATTAGGTCGTTGACTTTTCTCTTTTCCTTTTTTTTCCTTTCTTATTATAAAATCGTTTGTTCCTCTTTTTATTTTGGTATCATTGAATCAATCTTTTTCAATCCTCTAGCACAAATTTTTGTTATCTTAGCTAAACTCTATATTAAATTTCTTCACATGGCTAAATGTAAAATATCAAAATAAAAAGAATGCATTTTATAGGGGATGAACAATACATTTATGATTTCTGATCAAAATTTCAAGATATTGTTAATAATTTTCTCTATAAAAGATCTTTAAATGTTGCCAAAAGAACTATTTTTTGCAAATTAAATCTCAATTATTTCGAGAACCTGACATATTGGAAAAATTTGATTTATGACATTGTTTTCATCAAAACACTATCAGAAACACCTTGTCTGGTTGAAAATAATTTTTTATCGTAAATTAATGTTATACTTATTATTACATTTTATTTCTAACCGGGTTTTTATATGTTTACAAATGCTTAGGCCAAAGAATACATACGTACTATATATTTGACAAATATAAATTAAACTGTGTATTGTAAATATAAAATATTAATGATATAAAAGTAGGAATATATCAATGAAAAGATCTATACGATAAATAATGATGGTATCGATAAAAATCAATTTGAAGTAGCATGAAAATAACAATAAAAAGCAATAAGAAATAAATGATCGAATGATTGAATGTGTAATATAATTGAAAAACTAACAATATATTGTATTTGTAATTTATAGATAATGTGAGTGAGAAAGTAATAAATTAAAAACAATTAAATATTTTGTATCGAAATAAATTATAAAAACATATAAATTGAGTAGAAATTATTACTAAATTATAAATGGAACTCAATTTGTCTTTTATGCCAACGAGCCTCGACTTTCCCTCCTATATATTTTTTAAATACACATTTACATTTATTTACCGCGAAATTTACAAATTATTCAAAAAACAAATTATATTGTTATTGTCAAATATTCAATAACGTTAATTCTAATATTCATATCAACTTTGTAATGTGATATTGGTGAGCTGATAATGAATAAGAAGTCTAATACTTTCGTTCCAAAATAAGAACGAAGGTATTAGATTCTTTTTTTCTTAGTTGCTCAAATTTTTGTTCGCAACACCAATGCTTTTCAATCTATTGCAAATGCATATCTGCAAATGAATATCCGAATTCCGAATAAGCATAAAAAGGAAGATCCATCGGGAGAGAGAAGGATCCATCCCGGTTCTCCCGTTTCTTCAGTTCGCTTTTCGGTTTCGGTGATCGCAACTCGTTTCTAAGGCTCGCCTCGTCTCTCGTTCGCTCTGGCATAGCTTAAAACAAGTTACGTTGAGATTGGTCAAGATACTACATCGTTTTAGACCTGCTCTTTTACTCGGTCCCCTCTGCGCCTCTCTCTTCACCTTCCCACTTCGCCCCTCCACTACCGACACAGTCACCGCCGTCGCCAACACCAGTTCTATCCGATCCGTCTCCCTCTCTTCCTTCACTATCCTTCAGCCATAGCAATGGTCCCGGTCTGTCCCATCCCCTAATACGAACACGCAGCTTCTCTGCTGAACCCGCGGCGTAAACCCCATTTGCGCGTTTCGGGGGATCGCACGAACGAAACGACGCACGTGTTGCTCAGGAGCGACGCATATACGCGGAGTGCCCCTTAAAGCTGTTCGAAATATAATTGCATTCCCCTTAAAGAAGATTTTTCAAAATATTTATTAGAGAATTGACTGCAAATACAAACGAAGATGATGTGGAAGAATTAATCTGAATCACTTAAATTAAGCTGTTAAATTAAATTCTTGACCAAACTTTTTCTGAAATTAGTATTTTAATGTTGCTTTTAGAAATTTACTAATCCTTAAAAAAATAAAAATATTAAATTTATTTTTAAAATGTCAAAATACATGCGATAAAATTATTTCTATAATTTTTTTATTTTTTATTTTATAGATTACGTATTGATTAAATCAAAAATATCGAAAAAACATCATAAAACTTTGAATGTTACTTGTCGTTTAATCTCTTTTTCAATTATTTTATGTAATATAATTGTTATTTGTGTATAAAAGTAAGACTATGTTTTTTCTCACTATAAAAATTAATAATTTTATTTAATATACTAATGATTTATAATCTGTTATAATAGCGATCTATGTACAAATAAACTTAATATAACTTAATAAACTTAATAAACGTTTCTATTATTTTTTTTTATAAAAATCGAGATTATTTACTTGATTAAAAACTAATATTTCGTTTATTGTGACAAAAATACAGGCTCCATGTAGCAAGTCTACCGTAATCCAATTTGGTATTTCTGATGCTGGGGCTCGACTGCTCTTCTAAGTATTGATCGCTAAATTTTCGTCACATCTTCCATGCCTACTGTTGCGAAGTCAAGGTCTCTTTATGTAATATGTCGACATATACCATAAGTAATCTATATACAATGTTTATGTCCATATAAATTTTTGAAATGAGTATCTACAAAATATGAATTTTAAACAAATGCAACATTATATATATATATATATATATGTATATGTATGTATATATATATATATATATATATATGTATATGTATTGCGTATATAAATATACATTATATATATATATAAATATAATATATAATATATATATATATATATATATATATATATATAACATACATTTAAATATTAAAATTAAAATTTCATTCAATTGTAAATATTTCAAAATTATAAACAAATTATGCAAAATGACGAATATTTTTTAATATAATGATAAATTTCGAAATTTTAAAAAGATACAAGCAGTTTATATAGAGTTTTAATTTGAATTTTTTTTTTAATTGAAAAAAAGCATCATATCATTCGTGCGTCTATCATTCTCTCATTAAAAAAATTAATATGATTATTTATATACACGTCCCTAATATATCTAAAAATATTTCATCAATATTGAAAAATGGTTTCAGTTATGATGGATATAATACCACATGTATGCGGACATCAAATTTGAAAATAAAATAAATATTTCTAGCCATTTTCCAGATTTTCCAATTTTGACATCATGTTCTTTGAAATCGAAGTGAACATGCATATATTTATAGAATCTTTTCTTCCTAAAATAAATTAAGAAATCTTTTTGAATGTTTTGTACTTGCAATCATCCTGCATATAAAGGAACTCTGAAGACAAGTTTTAAAATCTTTCGAACTTATTATCGCATCAATAAAATATTCATTATATTGTTCATATTTTATAATAATTATTATTATACATACAAATATTCATAATTATAATATTATCATTTAAATATATATTTTTTTCGTTCATAACGCTCGAGTATTCATATGTCTGGATCTTCCCAATCTCTCAATTCCCAATAATCTCGATTTACGAATTCGACTCTCTCTCTCTCTCTCTCTCTCTCTCTCTCTTAGGAGAAAAATATTCGTGACTTGAACTGCGTACGCCCAGCGCCGAATTGTCAGGGTTTTACCCATCTCCATTATTCGAATCAACGCGGGCGTATCGACGAGGGGTTCCTATCGCGCCTAAAACGCGGTTGCCGTGGTGCGTGAATATGAGTGAGCGAACTGGTACTCCTTTCCCCGCACCTCCCTCACGTCCCCACATCCTCCTCTCCTAGTTCTCTCTTTGCAACCCACCCGTTCGCCCTTCTCCCACCATCGTCACGAACCGCACGTGGCGTCCAATACCCCGCCGTGAGGCAGTCGTCGTGGTTTCTACCCGGACACGTGCATCGCGCGCACTGGGTCATTGCTCTCCGTATTCCGGCTCGTCTCTACCTTTTCTCTCTCTCTCTCTCGCGAGCGGTATTACGAACGGGTTGGAACGAGTCGGAGCGAGCCGGCGGGCCCGACCCTTCGTCACAGCCTTCGCCATGTACTGTGGCGGCATGACCACGACACGCCAAATCGCGCAAGCCGGGCCGCAATGCTCGATCCGAGCATTGTCCTGCGTAATCATGGAACGCTTACCAAGTCGACGTTCCCCGGCAAACCGGCTCGAAGCTCCGATCTCGACAAAACACACAGGAGATTAAGCGATATGTGCGTGCGTGCGTGCGCACATACACTTACGCACTATCCTAAAAGAAAAGGAGTAGCAACAAAGAATAAATAATAGAAAATATGATTAATAAAGATGTAATACTGATGTCAATATAGTAAATGATAATTAGGCCATTAGGACAATTAATTAGAGAAATAATGAGTTAAATAAATAAATAAATAAATAAATATAAAACGTAATCAAACCTTGTGTTTCGTTTTAGATTTATTTAATCAGTTTGTAGCAATAATGTTTTCGTATCACTTTATATTTTATTTCATAGAGTATTATTGATTTACTTTTATGATTACTACTATGTTTATTAAGTCGGTAAACCACATACATTATACATACATATACACACATATCTTAAATAAGGAATTACTTTTACATTTTGAATGTAATATATAAATTGCGTTTCGGCAATTGCCACGTGTCTGATTACGTCCATCCAAGGCCAATTAGTTTGATGAAAACGCAAAATGTTATCTAATATTGATATGTGTCACGCGCGCTTTCAGACAATCAACTTCTTGCTGAGATCCATTTTAATTCCTTATATCGAAGTATTACATCAAATTCTCGTTTCGTGTATTACCTGCAAATCCCAGGAAAAATATTTGAATCACGATGTAAACTTATATAATTGTCTCTTTTCATTCGTAGCTTCGTAATTTCTCATATGAAATACACGATAATGATAACTTTCTAATTATATATGTATAATGGATTTTAAAAGAATAGGAAAACTAAAAATAATATAATGTTGACATTTTCAGTAAAATATGAAAAAGAATCTTGGAGTCTTAAAAATTATGAGAAAACCTCGAGATACTAAGCACTATAAAAATTTAAAAAAAACTTTAATAATAATGCAGAGAGACAAATTGTCCTGATTTATTTCAAAATTGCTGAATGTCTTTTCTCTGAATAGTTTGTGGAATATTCTAAGATAACAATTGTTATATGCGATATCGCGAGGCGAACAATAGTTTTTAAATGAAAATCATTTAAAATTAATCAATCTGTGCACGAAAAAAGACATTTGTTGATCTGCTGTGACATTTTGCATAGCAATGAAGATGCTTTTCATCTGTAGCCATTCATCTTACTCATGACATTTCATTTGATTACTTTTAATAGCTCGATTTGATTAATAAAATATTATTATATTGACATAATCCTTATGTTTAATAAATTAAATGTCCTGATAAGATAAAGTCTAAAAGTAATTTTCTTATCACTGTTTGTAGAATTACGTCAATATTTAAAAACTGAACCAATCTTGTCATGCTCGGAACGCGTGAATTTTTCACAAATTGATAGGTTAACTTTAAATAAAGGACAAATCTGAAAATTTTAGAACTTTGTTTCTACATGTTTTCAAGTTTGACTATCGGAAAACCTACGCATCACGAAATTTTCGTGCATAGTGTATCAAAATAAGTGTGTTTCGTGTTTCGTATAATACGAAACAATGGTCAAAGAATAGTTGGAATATAAAGGAGGAAAACTTACGATAGTTTTTTTTTTTTTACAAACAAAAATAAAAGATTTGATTAAACGTTGCGTTTTATCGATCTCTCGACACGATACACGGACGTAGTTTTTCCCCCTTATTTTTTTACCCTCATTTCCTATCCCATTTTCTGCCACTCTAATCGTTCTGTAATAAATTGTAGTAGCGACCACGTGGATACCGAGGCTCGCGAAGAAGGAGAAACAAGGCAAAGCGCGGTGAAAGCGAAAGACAAACGCGACCCTACCAATCGTTACGCACGTACGCACGCGCGCGCGCAGCCGTCAATGACGAGCAGGATGTGCTAATGTACAGTGTTGTATTAAGATGTTCACCATGCCATGGGCACAATTCTAAGTTCATTCATTCTCGCAAATTTTCCAATGATTGATCTCTCACTACGGCCTTTACACTACAGTCTTTAACTTGTGAGGTGTCACAAGTTCTTATCGAGCTTTATCCCTCTCTTAATAACTAGCTATCTATCTGTCTGTCTGTATATAAAAATTTTCCCACGCTTGATATATTTTTTTAATTAAATTCAGATTTATAAACATGATACACACTTTACTATTTGTTATATTAAATTAATATAGTTAACAATTAACTATATTAAAAAGATGATGACAGGTAATGAAATTATTGATTTATACGTGTTGAAAGTGTTACAATTTGTTATTGAAACTGAATTATTAAAGACCTCATCTTGTTAGATGAAAAATTAAGCAAGATTTAATTGAATTTTTACTTCTTTTTATGTAACGAAAAAAGAAGAAGAGGAGAAGCTACAAATAAATTACAAAATTGATAAATATATATTTCACTAGAAAATAATATTCCTTGGTTTATATATATGTTTCGCATATATATTTTGTTGCTAAATATAATAATCTGAAAGAAAACTATTTAAAATTATTTAAAATCACATATTATACATACAATGGCTATACATCTTTTATTCTAAAGAACAGTCCTTCATTATTAGCTATCTAGGAAGTTTATTTATTTTCTCAAAACTCTATTTTGTCCTTATTTATTTTTTATTTTACGAAAAATACTCTTCTAATTAAAATTTTAGTATCTGATGTCATATTAATGAGTAACAATGAGTAAATTTCTAAAATAAAATATATATATATATATATAAATACAATTATAAATATGAATATAATTATAAATATATATAAATACAATTTGTTTTGTGTTAATTATATTTTAAAGTTTTTAAATTAAAACTATATAGATGAGAATTTAATTTTTCATTATTTTAAATCTATTCAAAAATTAAATCGAGGGTTTACTCACAGTCGAATCAGTTTCAAATTACCAAAAAAGTCCACAATATCTTATTTTGTGATATATTACGCAAGTAAATTTCGTAATGCGCATGTTCCCGATAGTCGCAAACTGATTTGGAAACATGTAAATACAGAAATTTTCAGATTTTTGTCCTTTATTTAAAAAAAAAAAATAATTATATATTTAAACGTACAGAATAATAAAAAGAGATCAAGATATACACTCTAATAAGCAATATGGCTATAGATTAATATTATTTTTTGACAAAAGCTATATATGCGGAATATTGGGTTAAGCTAATTGGCTTTATCCTGGCGAAACGGCTCACGGAATTTAGTAAAATTATAAGAGAAACGCACAACATACTGGAATACTTAACTCACACAACACTAGCATCTAGGAATTAGATTTGTGAGTGCGGAAGCAAGAATACAAGCGCATGTGTGAGAGTGAATCCGTGATGATAGGCAGAGTCCGCAGGTCACCGTGTCCTTTGCACCCTTCACTTCGCTCTTCCTTGTTCATTCGTTTCCTCTTTCCACCATATCCTTTATCCCTTTCCCCACCTTTCCCTTTTGGTTCTTCCAATCTCACATTCCGTTTCTTTCTCTCTCCTTTATCTCTCCTTTTCTCACTCTTTAGACAATGGCGTATCGCGCGTAAGGGCATTTCTGAAGATGATATTGCACACAGCATTTGTATTTGTAATTTTAATTACATTTAAATAGCAACTCATGTTAAAGACTATGTATAATTTCTATTAAATTAAAAAAACTCTTTTCGAATTAAATAAAAAAAGATTCATTAAATCGAATCATTTTTAATGTAGCATTTTAAGCTAACTGGAAAAAGATATATTTTTATATACAAAAAAATCGCCATTTGTTTTTTTAATTTATTCTAAATACTAAATTTCTTACAGTTTATATGTGAACATCTAATATTTTTACCTTATAGTTTATGATCGATATTTCATATTATCATAAATCGAATAAAAAATTATTTTTATGCAAGAGTGACATGATTACCGTTTATAATAATAATGCATCGATTAATTAACGAGAGTAAGAAGCTTTATCGCCTAAACTCTTTGAAATAAAAAACTGCCGATACGTGAGAAATCGTAAGTACACAATCAATGGATCAACACGTATCATTGATAAGAGCTGCTATTGTCTGTTTATATACGAACGAATATAGTAACTACGCTTTATTACGTACAATAAACGCGTGCTATTAATTAAAGCTGTTTGGAACAATAATAGCGTAATAATAAAGCAATAACAAATTATTGACTTACGTAATATATTACGTAATATATTAAGTTTAGAGGAAAGTTGATATCGTCACATCACTTTATTCTTGAAATATATTTTTTAAACAAAAGCTATATAGGAAACTTTAGAAACATAAATACAAAATATCTTCTACCAGATGATATAGCAATTCTTATAATATTGTTTTGTATTTTGCAATTATTAATTTTTTCATAAGATAATATGATAAAAAATGAGATAATCTGAAAAATTAAATATGAATTTTTTATTTTTTTAATCACCTAAACAGATCCTGCTCTTATCACTATTAATAAAGAATAATTTTTAATTTTCGAGAAGTAAGAAATAAAAGTGTCTCTTTAGGACCTTTACCTGTGTCACTTTTCTCTATATGATACTTTTTCATTACTTGAAATTCACACAAACATAGAGACATATTCAATCATCAACATTCATTCTAGATTCAATCATAAAATAAAAATATTTCGAAAAATTAACAATCAAGTAAGCAGTCAAATAAAAAATTATACATTTGCATAATTGTTTATGTATAAAAAGATGTTGTATTAAGTGTTGTAATCGAGTGTGAAAGGGGAATAATCGACATCTATATGAGACGTGGAAAGTAGCGAGGGCACCGCATCGACCACGTCCACGTACTCTCCTGCGACCGTCGGCGTCGTCCGCCGCGGCCCTCTCCCCTCGCTCCGCGCGCCCATAGTGAATTGCACGCACGAGCCAGGTTGCGCCGACCACGCCGACAGCCTCCACGTGCTGCCGAGCGGCACTCAGCCGCCCCAAATTGTAGGTCGCCGCTGTCGGTTCGCGAAGAACGAAAGGCGACGGTGGAGCGGGGATAGATGGAGCGGGCGAGGCGAACAGGCGATAGCGCGGAGGGGGCCGCGGGACCAGGGGGCGCTGGAAAGGATGCGGTGAGGAGGGCGCGGAGGGGAGCGCGGATCGGGCGCTCGTGCGTGTGCGCCTCGGTCGTGATCATTCGGCGCGGCCGAGGAGGTAAACATTGTACAGTATGATTGGCCGGCCTCGAGGCGGCGGGTCTTTCGCTTTTTCGTCTTTCTTCACCCGTCTCCCTTCGAGAAGAGAAAGAAGAGCAAGCGGCTCTCTTCCCCGTCAAATTTACGCGATCGCGTCCACAGTCCCTTGAGTTTCACTTTGCGCGCCGCGCTTTTCTGGATTGTCGGATTAAAATCAAGCAGTTCTGCGAACTCACTCGTCGTTAACATCGTCGAAAAGAATCTCTCTTTTCTCTGGATGTCGTCGAAACGAAAGACAATGATAACCAGTGCTCAAATTTTGGATTACGCTAGAGTGTAACGCGGCGTGCCTCGCAGGTGGGTGTTCTTCCTTATCGGGATATCTAATCATCATATCCGTCTCTTTACTTTATTAATTTCTTTTCTTGATGACTGCTTCAAAGATTGGAAATAATATCGCGAGTTTAATTCGGGAAAATTAATTTATTTTTTTCTAATGCTTTCGGATTCTATTCTCTATCCTCAAATTCGGCATAACCTTTTTTCATATAATTTTACGAGTCTTCTCGACTACTGTTCTTTATTATTTGCATACTCGTCTTCTTATTATTATAGTAATAACGGTATTACTTTTTTATAGATTCCGTAAATTTAATGAAAATTATTATTGAAGAGATCGTTCCTATTATTGTAACAAGTTGTGGAACACGTCTCATGATGTCATTTCTATAGCTTTAGAATAAATTTAATTTTAAATATTAAACGGAAGAAACAGAGTTATTTTTTGCAAGATGTAGAGACAATATGCCGAATAAGGTATAAGGAAGAATCAACTATCATCAATTTTCTAAACCGAATCCGAATCGCACGTCATCATATTCGGTAGCTCATAGATCTCGTTTCACTTTCCTTTTTGTGTACATGTGATAGCACATATCGATAGCAAGAATATTTTTTTATTGAAATAGTTATTAATAAATTTATATAATTTTTTTATTAATCCAACTCATCAAATTATCAGATTATTAAAATGAAGCAAGATTTCTTATTTGTAGAAAAAAAATTAAATTTATATATATATATATATATATATATATATATATATATATATATATTATGTATAAATAATTATATTTTCAATAAAATCTTAAATATACGTAAATATCATATACGTATTTAAAGTATGTAATTAAGACAGGTATATGATATATCTGTGAAAAAAAATTAATAGTGGCTCATGAAAATTTTTTCTTTTTATTATAGTTGTGCAATAATAATTGTGTATGTAATGTTTAATCGTCAATTATTACAAGTAAGGTATTATATTCATTTAACTCTATTTTCAAACATTTTACGATTTAGCAAAATATAATATAACGATCTTTAAATAATTGCAGATTGATGGATAAATTGATGGAAATTGGAATTTGTTAAATAAATCGATGACAAATAGTAAAATAACATTATATAAGCATCGATAATACAGCACCGACAATTTCGAAAATTATAATAAATAACGGCTCATTAAATTCCTTCAAAAAACATACTAATCAATAGAAAGATTAATTAATTTTTGTTCGGTTAAGATACAATTTGCATAAAGCGCGATCAAAAGTTATAAACAACAGCCGAGATTATTTAAATCACAAGAAGAAAAGTGACGTAATTTCAGTTTATGAAATTTAATCCGAAGGCATTTTCCGAGCGTGAGCAGCGACAGTTTGGCTATAGGGATGAGATTTCCCCTCGGTACGGAGGATGTTTCCGTGGATCAATACGATTTTTGCGTATCCCTTTTTATGCGTTGCGATACTCGTAGGCCGATCAGTCGATTAAGAAGAAGAGCGGCCGCTGCAGAAACGATTTGATGCAGAAAGAGAGAATGGAGAGGGGATCAGAAGGAGGAGAATTATAGATGAGCATGAAATGAGAGAGAGAGAGAGAGAGAGAGAGAGAAAAGAGCGTGCCGTACGCGATTATCATTGGACGTGTGCTCCCGTGCACTCTTCTTGTGATGTAACTCTTGACGTCCTTACTGCGCGCCGAGTTGGACGAGGTCGGTGATCGCTATAAAAAAATGCGACTCGTACACGTGGAGGCGGCCGCACGGGTTTCGGCCGCGACATGCGAAGACGAGTGACGGCTATGATGGGTAGAGGGAAGGCGGAAGGGGAGGGGGGAAGGAGTAGTCGGAGGGGGAGGTCGGCAAGAGGACCGGCACACGATACGCTTGCTGCACGGCCGCCGACCACGCCCGCAGCCTCCCGCGACCGTTGTCGGATGATAACACGGCGCACGTGCAGATGATACCGTACGCACAATGTCGAGAATTTGTCTAATTTAAACAAGAGAAAAATATTATCTCTGCTCTTACTCGCAAATATACGTCAAAGCAAATATACTTTGCACTTTTATCTGAAATCTGAACTTGAAAAAGTTCACTACGCCTACGATTAGGAGCTCTCCAGCGAGAGACACTAGTCGACGTGGTGGTCATTCTACTCCTTTGTCTCTCACCGAAGATCGGAAAGAGACAAAATGAAACTCTTAGGTCTCTCGTTGGAAAGAATGAAAAGCTCCCATTGAATCTCGAGAGAACAATCAAGTAGAAATACTTGTGTTCCCTTAGTTTGGGCAAACATTTCACAAATGGATGGCGTAGATCCATCACAGAGTATCATGTTTTGGATCGTAAAACGTCAAAGATATGGATATCGTAACGTCAATAATACAGATATGCGATTTTATATTATATTATTTTTTGCATTTTTGACACGAGACCACGGTTACTATTTTTCCAAAAAGTAAATATTTTTTACAAATATTATTTGTGTCATTATATATTGTTGTATGCCAACGTTTCGTGAACATTGCGGTTCGCTTCATCAGGGCGAGGAGCAGCCTGATACTGTATCACATAATAACGCCGTATAATGACACGGATAATACCCGTAAAAATATTTTTTTGAGATATTAGATTACAACGCACGAGAAATTGCCTAATTTACGAACATGGTACAATTATGTACTTTTTTTATTGATACCGACAATTTAGTTAAGTAAGAAGTATAAAAGTATCTCGACTAATGCGTTTTGTAATTTTTATCGAGATGTTTATCTTATTAAACAATGACACAATTAAAATTTCCCCATGTATGCGATTAATACATTTAATTGTTACTATAAATTACCGTAATACGTCACGTATGAATTATTTATTTATGGCAAAGATTTGTTTATTTGTGTTCAACTTGCGAATATTGCGCACAGTCTTAACAGATACAAGTTTCATTCAATTTTATTTATATAATTAAAAAACGTACAAAAGCTACTAGTTTTATGATGCGTCGATTGCATCTTATTTATTACCCACCCATAATTTTACAAGTAGCCGCACTTTTGCATCATTGAATCAAAATTACACACATAACATACATATTACGACACATTCACGTACGACACAGAAGAAAATCCACATAATTAATCAATCTTTTGAATGTTTTTATTTCAGTTCCTCATCTGATGTTGGATTACTCGGTCAGGCGAGGTACATGTCAAATCCAACGATATCAATGCCAATGCCGGGTGGCGGCATAACTGCTGGTCTGAAAACGATGAGCTCGGTGAAGAGCCTAGTGTGCAGTCCGGATCTCACGATGTTCGCCACACCACCGGAGTGCAGCGGAGTCGAGGCCGCGGATCCAGTTAGCCCTACGACAGTGGATGTCGGAAAATATCAATGTCTGCTATGCCAGAAGACTTTTGCGCAGAAGAGCGTTTACCAGAGTCACCTAAGGTCGCACGGCAAGGAGGGCGAGGATCCGTATCGCTGCAACATCTGCGGGAAGACATTCGCGGTGCCGGCGCGGTTGACCCGCCACTATCGCACTCACACCGGCGAAAAGCCGTATCAGTGCGAATACTGCAACAAGTCGTTCTCGGTGAAGGAGAACCTCAGCGTGCACCGGCGGATCCACACGAAGGAACGGCCGTACAAATGCGACGTGTGCGGGCGCGCTTTCGAGCACAGTGGCAAGCTGCACCGCCACATGCGTATCCATACCGGCGAACGGCCGCACAAGTGTACCGTGTGTGCCAAGACGTTCATACAGAGTGGTCAGCTGGTGATACACATGCGCACGCACACCGGCGAGAAACCGTACGTGTGCAAGTCGTGCAAGAAGGGCTTTACCTGCTCCAAGCAATTGAAGGTGCACACGCGCACCCACACCGGCGAGAAGCCCTATACCTGTGACATCTGCCGCAAGGCGTTCGGCTACAACCACGTGCTCAAGCTGCACCAGGTGTCGCACTACGGCGAGAAGGTATACAAGTGTACGATCTGCAACGAGACCTTCGGCTCCAAGAAGACGATGGAGTTGCACATCAAGAAACACCCGGAGTCACCGGCATCCGTCACCTCTACCGTCACCGACGCCAGCGGCATCATCCCTTCGCCAACAACGATCAGCTCGCCGATCGAGCCGGACATTGAGATCTCTCGGAATGGCGGTGGTGGTAGCGGCAGTGGCGCTGGCAATGACAATCTCGGCCCGGCCGTTGGACTCTCAGCGAGTCCAGCTTTACCGGCTATCGCCACCGATGACAAGGAGAATCTCAAGACTGAAGAGGCCTATCCGGATTCAACGTCGAATGCATCTTACGCCGTTCAACGTGACTTCGCGTATTATCTGTATTCCAGCAATAGGGAGCAACAGTATTCGCAGTCATTACCGCCGTCAAGGAGCGGCACGACGGAGCCTGTGTTCGCTGATATCGATGAGAAGTGCTTCCAGGCGAGCGTAGTGGTGAGCACGCCGCTGGAACAGGCGTCTCATCATGTGTTTTTCTACCCAGAGCCGGCGTACAACAACTTCGGCTTGTCTACCGGCAGCAACGTCGACTTCGGTGCTACCGATTGCTCGACCCTCTTGAATCTACCGGGTAACGACGCGCGACGTAGGGTCGAGGCCGCCTTAGAAGCGGTAGAGGAAGAGCGCCAGAGGCAGGAATATAGCGCTGAGATCATCAAGATCGATCGGGATCCATTGCTCACGCCACCGTGCAGCAACCCTGAAAGCCCGGCGTCGTCACCCGATTTGGCTTTGGATCTGGCGATACCGCCGCGGGAAACGTTAATCTTGCCGCCCAGGAAACGTAGCAAAATGATCCTTCAGTCCATGGAGAGCGAATACAGGAGTAGCAGTGGCCTAATCGCAGCCTCGCAGAGGCAGAACTCCGTCATCCAATTTGCTCGAGCTTCATAGTCCAAGTCACTGACGAAGCTCCGCTAAGATTATGTGATTTTGAAAATTGAAAAGAAGGATCTCTTGAAAGATATATATTTCATTAACGTTTTACTGACTGATCGAAGTCGAAAGCTGAAAAGACCTAACTTCTCTTGAGCAAGCTTGAGAGAGAAAGTTTGAAGAACTCGGGAGTCGTTGCGGGTTTCGCTCATTTTCCGCTAAAGTGATCGCAATGCACTTGTTCGACGGATTTTTAACTGGTAACGGCGATAAAACTGTTTGCTGGGCATCTCTTTTACCGTTTCTGGAATAGTTCTTGGATAGTAGAAAGGAACTTCGGTGTGCCTCTTCGGTGAATCCTGAACATAAAACGCCCGAGTGTATTGCAGCTCGTTGATGTCTTATTTTTCCACTCAACATACGACATAGTCCGAAAAAGGATTGATTGCATAAAGTCAATTCGATAATCGAAGCAGCATTTGTTACTTAACAACATTTTATAAGAATTAACGCAGTTTGCCGCGGATTATATGTATTTTCCTAACAATTCACAGACGATAACACTCTCGCAACTATTTTCTTGATATCGACGATTCGATGTTCGATAGTCTCTTAATGAGGCTTTAACGTATGTAACGTATTGAATGCGTAAAGGATGAAGAAAGAAGCGAATATGTATTCCTTGATCGGAAGGATCATGACACCGATCGCGAGCGTGCACGATGAAATAATTGCGCGAATGCAACACGCATGAATAGTTCGATATTAAAAAAAAAAAAAAAAAAAAAAAAAAAAAAAAAAAAAAAAAAAAACGTAATCCCATGAAATCAAACTTTTGGAGGAAATTTTGATAGTTTAAAAAAAAATTAATTTATCAAAAAGTAGAAGAAAATCTTTTGGATGAAAATCAGAGTTTTTAGAATGTGCAATTATATACGCACACGCACATGCCAGGTGCTCACAAATATTTCGCTTATTTTATGTTGTGTTTAATTTAAATGTTACTATATTATTTATATATTGTATTTATTTTATGTATATGTTATCTATATTTTAAGTATATGGCAGATTTATTGGGATTATGTTTTTTTTATAACATTATCTATGCGATTTGTATATAGCGGCCAGTACCACGAGTAGTCTGAAGACGATTTGTAGGATTTCTTAAACTTAAATAGGAAGGATATGCCTCTAGTGATGGCAAATCGTTCAAATATAATAAAAGAAATTTGTTAGACATACCTATGGTATTTGGCTACTGTAAACGTATATAGATTATACGGTAATTATTGTCAGCAATATATAGCGGTCAGTGTATAATCAACGTAAAACGATTAAATTATAATTCTAAGAAGTCGATCAACTTTTCAAGATGATTGTCACAACTGCCGAATATGGCGGTCAATCATTAATATACAATTAATCGACCGATATAATATAATATGAAAGAGGGTGTTGGCTATCTAAAGGTTCATCCACTGAGTAGAATAAGGCAAGAAATTGTTCTCGGATGTTCGCACGTGTTACTTTCAGTGCATGCGAACGACAATCCGATTTTTCGAATAATTTACACCCGCTTTTGGGTCTAACTTTCGACGATATATATTTGTCATGTGTAATTATTTAATTTAGATTGATCGAAACACTGTTAGATGCACGCTCGCGGAGGTCGTACATCTAATCTCTTGCCAGCCTTAACAAGACTGACGTCAGTCTACCTCGTTAGCGTCACAATTCGGTCCAACGGGAACTGCCAGTTGATGTCGATAATAGTCGTCGATTGAATATTCGTCGGGCGAGCACAAAAGCAGATCATCAAATTGAATTGAAATAAATCACATATCTTTTAAGGATATATATTATTATTTTTGGCAGATTTATTGTAAACACGTTTTTGAAAATAACGCACACGATAGATATAAAGGTGCGATCTTGATTTCGAATTTTAAAACAGAAAAGAAAATTTAAACTATGAAACTACTTAAGATGCTTAACTATCTTATTTTTTAAGTTACGTGAAATAAATGTATGTCACCCGAAACTAATCGTTAGATCGGTCAATTCTTGTTTTAATATAAATATGAGTTGTATAATCTGTTTTACGATGACGCCACTGGAATCTCTCGTGTATCAAATAGTTGGACCGAATGGACGATTTTTTATCCGTCGACAACTCATCAGGAAATTTAGATAAACTTTCAAGGATCTCGGGACCAGTTTCGCTAACGTCAGTCAATTATAATCACAGATCAATTATTCTTTTGCTGCCTTCCAATCCTAATACTAGACGTAGAAGATAAAAATTCCATATTAAACACCAAAAAGGTCAAAAAATTGACCGACTTTGGCGAAACCGGCTGCGTAAATTCCTGAAAAACTCTTGAAGTTTGCTCCCACAATCATACGCTTTCGATTATATTATTATATATTTATATGTAGATAATAGGTACGGCTTGCATATAATATATGAAATAAGAACGACAAATCGTATTAAGAAATAAAAAAAGGAAACCTTTTGAACCTTAATGGTATCGTGGCAATTGTTTATCGCTTTTGTGAGGATTGAAAATCGATTGTTATATTTCGTGCGTGAAAATTAGTATAATAATCGACGTAGCCAGACGATACCGCTGCGGAATTATATATATATATATATATATATATAAAAAAAAAAAAGAAAGAAGGAAAGAAAGAAAAGAAACGACTTACAGTCTGCAAAAGAAAGAAAGAAAGAAAGAACGAACGGTGGAGGAGGGAAAATTGCTGCGACGGGGGATTGAGGAAAGGAGAAAAAAAAGTGCACCAAACAATTTAATATCTCTGTGATAAAAACTCCATAGTACCAGAGTATTAAGCGGAGCCGAGCCCACTGCCAGTACAAGCATATATGTGCATAGGCATGCTAGTGTGATGCGAAACTATTATAACACACTGTATGACGATCCAACTATCACGACGGAACTCAGTTTGACAGGGAAATTTTCACGAACTTTGGCCAACTTGTAGACTATATATAAATATCATCTTAGAAGATATAAATTCTAAACTTTGGACGAATTTTTCAAAGATACATTTTCATGGATTTTCAACTTTTTCATAAAGCATATACACACAAATAGGCACATTTCATTATTCATATTCGCCTGATGATTCATTAATTTGCTCGTTGGATTTTATTCCCGCGGATATTTATTATACAACAATTTTTTGAGTCTTTTATCGAACACCGTTGCTGTGACAATGAATGCCTCTCGACTGATTATATTTAAATTAGCCTGGCAAACAGAACTCCGCTGCGAACACCGATAGTAATAAAAGCACGCACCCGCTCGCGACGCCTGGCTACCGTACATGCGTGTACATATATGCGTTCATTCAAGTTTTAAATAACAATAACGAGTAATTTGTATTGTCGCGTATTCATATGATACATAATATTCGCGATTGTTGCGGCCACACCGTGCGGCCCGTTCTCTCGTTATCATCAATGCTCTTTTCAGCGTTGAAAACTGTGCAATTATAATTTTAAGGCTGATCTGTCTCAGATCGCACCTTACGAATGTGTATGTGCATCTTCTGTGACATGATTTAGAAATTATGTTTTACTATAATACGAGATGTATGTCATAACAGCAAAAATTCTGAAGCTGGAATTCGGAAGTTGTAACGAAAGAGTGAAGGAATAAGGGCGGGCTTGTTAATTGTCAATATCGATCGGATTAATTCTGAAAATTAATTTCAAAAGTTTACACTACTCGAGTTGTTTTTTCTTATGGCAGTTGTCATGACGATCATAAGCCGCGCGGTGTAACGCAAATCAAGAGCATTAATTATTAAGTATTCTATTAATAATGAGAGGAAAAATAACATAATGACGTCACTATTTCTAGCATAGAATGCCTATTATTATTATTATTATTATTATTATTATTATTATTATTATTATTGTACTATTACGATTTACTATACCATTTATTATTACAATTATTATCATTATTATTATATTATTATCATTGTCATTAATAATATTATAATTTTATTAATATCAATTATTTATAACTATTGTGAAAATGTACATGCCAGTGAAATGAACATTTTCTTGATCTAACTGGCGTGTGGAACTGATTACATATAAAGGCATCATTTTTATAAAGAAAAAACGGAACACCATTTCATCGCGCATTTTCCATTTCATTATGTTTGTTGTTAGAATCATTGTCCGAGAATTCTTTCTCGCGAAATCGAATGAGAGCAACCTATTTCGAAGTACAAGCGGGGGGCCCTTTCTTAATTTTAGAGCGTTGTGAAAGTTGTATAAAAATTTATTATTGTTTTTGTATTTATAAAATTTAATATAAATGAATAAAAAAAAAACAAAGTTTCCAAATGTGTAATCGTTTTAGTAGGTTTTTTTATCGACAACTTGTCATTTTTTCATATTCACCCTCTATTTCCCAAAGGTATGTGTATATCTCTCTATGCGCTTATAATCAAATTTTCTTTGAAACTAATAATAATTTTTGAATTAATTAAAAATAAATATTATATAATATATTATTTATTATATATAAATAAAAAAATATAATAGTAACTTACTGTGAAAATTATCAAATTCAGGTTTACGTTGAGCTGTTGCATTGATGTTATCCGATGCAACCTGTTACATATATTGCGGGCATCGAGCTCACTTGTTTCCGCTGCAAGAGATTTCACACATCGTAGTGGCATTGACGCTAATTTTTTTTTCAATCTATTTATAGAGAATAATAGCATTATGATAGAGCATTATGTTGATCTGTTCAATTATTGTTTGCAAAAAGAGAAGAATAGTCTAAAAAGAAAACATTAATTTTATAACAAATATATTTTTATTATTTGAATGTTACATAAAAAAAAAATATAATAATAATGACATTTCTTTATGTCGATTATGATCATAATTTTCCTAGGTAGTCATCTAGAAGTTTATGGAGACAGATTTTGAGCAAAGTATGCCATCAACTTCTAAAGGCAAAATTTTACACAAAGGTCTCTTCTATTTACAGTCAGTTCTTACATATTTATGATCGTCTTAAGATATAACATTTAAATTAATAAAATTCTATTCGACTCGAAAATATCCGAAAAAATAATTGAAAAATAATAACTAGCTTCAGTCTATCTGGTATCTATGCGCCGGCGCAACATCCTGAGGGGAAAAGATTAGGGGGAGGGAATAAAAACGAGGCAAGTAAGAGACAAAGGGATTTCGCACAATGTGCACAATATGCAATTAGAAAGTACTGACTTGCAATTAAAGCATAACAAAAAGTATATTTTAAGACGTCCAAAATCTCTAAAATCAACAAGAGGAAGAATACGAGACAAAATTTGAAATTATTTAATAAATCGGTATATCAGTGAAATAATACTTATACAACTTTGATAACAATCTATCTGTTATCATCAGTTTTGTCGTCAGGAAGTTTTGTATAAATATTAAATCATTGATATACCGATTTATCAGGTAATTCTAGCTTCTGTCTCGTATTTTTTCTCTTGTCGAGGATAGGTTTCCTAATAGTTTCATCTTAATTGCATTGTTGTACATTATAATAATATAAAATATTGGAATACTACCCAAGTAGAACAAAAAAATCCTTTAAAGATCATGATGAAAAAATCATATAAAGATTAAGACGACGTCAAAATGATATCATTTCGACGTCGTCTTAATCTTTATAGGATTTTTTTTGTTTTACTTGAGTAGATCAATTGCCAATACCAATATTTTCATAGATTACATTATATTATCCAAATTGATCATGTCATTTGTTTCAATCAATAAATATATAGTCGCTTTTCAATAAATGTTACAGTCGGTAATGTAAATAACTATTTTTAGAACTGTTGGAATTTACGTGAAGAGGAAGCTTACCAATATATTTTCAGAGTGCAATTAAAGTTTTTAAATTTTCTATACAAAATCCAATATGTGTTGATAATTCTTTCCAAGAGAAATGATTATAATTCTTGAGATAGAAAACAAGAGATATATTGATTGAGGTATTGATGGCGCTGATGACTAAACGAGTATTAGGATTTGGGTTTATTTACTTTAGATAAATCGTACAATCTTGGTGGGAAACGTTTCGTGAGTTTTATTGTTAATTTGATTTGATTTTGAATAGCGTTTTTTTCTTATTAAAATCTTTCTTATTAAAATCTTAGTACTCTGTGCAATCGAGTCTGTTGAAATTTTTCATCAAGCCTTGTCAAGCCTTGTATACATTTTGTCCGAAAGTTGTCTTTATTTTTTTTGTTAAGTTATATTGTGCATAAAACGAGATATATAATAATATTAACTGGGAAGCAATCACTTTTTGACAATAAATCGTAAAATATTAAGAGAAATAGTTTGATTTGATATCAGTGTTGAATCAAAATAAAGTTTAACAATATTGAAAAGCTAAATCCAGCAAACACAGAATATAATTATGTAGCAGAATATCTGTTATATAACATAAGAATAACGCAGATATAACGCAGATGTTATGTTTTAGTCATATTAATATTTTATATATATATATATATATATATATATATATATCTCACACATGCACAATATAACTGTGTTATATTTTCTGTATATTTATTAATTATAATAAAGTAATAGCAATATAACATAAATATAACACATTATATAATTTAATGTCATATATTATTAAATATTATTAAATGTCATATCTAAATTATTTTAACATACGACATTTCCTTTTTCGATTATGATTCCGATATTTTTTCATTGCAGCGAAATTACAACATCCATGTTTAAAATAAATGATAGACAATTTTTTCTATTTTTTTCAATGATGATTTTGTATCTTTTTCCAGAAAATTTAAGAAATTTCTTATAATTAAATCGTTTATATATATTTTTAAAAGTGTTTTTAAAAGTTAAATTTATTATTAATATCTGATTAATTTGTTTTTGAGTATTTTTTAATGTTTTGATGTCTTATATTTAATGTATGCTTTTATAAGTTCTTTTTGCGATACATTTATAATTTATATTTACATTTATAATATGGAATTTGAAAAGGATATTTAATTAGTAACATAATTTTTTATTATTAATATAAAAATTGATAATAAAACGTCACATATGACTCTTAGAAATTTTTTAATAAAGAAATTTAATTTACATCGTGTCGTTATCCCGCTTATATTCAATTCTAATAATATAATTCGAGCATGGGTTTTTCTCTTATAATACTAATAAAATCACATTTGTACGCTCTTAAAATAAATAACCAATATTACTAAATGAAAAGAATGCGGATGTTATTCATATATGCTATTAATAGTAATCATAGAGATAATAGGCCATTTAGAACACATATACACTGGTAACTTCGTCATATAGCCAGTTATAAAATAATTACTTAAAACACGTGATCACTATCTTTTTTTTTTTTTCATATACCTTGCATCTACATCTTCGTAATGTGTATTATTCGAAATCCGGGATTTATAGTTTACAATATCATAATTAAATTACAGATAATAAGAACACATCTTTCAGTTGCATCTAGTGCAATTCAGTATCTATTATTAACTTTATAGAAAATACAAGATAACTTTCTTATCATCAAACAGTTCCATCGTTTTTACGCGCAAATTCTTTAATTGACATTTCTATATTGCGATTGACACTAAAATCTTATATCTGTTTGTAAACATTTAAAATATAAGACCTGTAAAACGCAAAGAATCTATAATATATTGTAAAAAGTACGCATAAAAACGCACTTAATTACTCAACGGAATTGCCGAAAAAATTTGTTTTGGTCGTATTTTTGTAAATAATTCAATAGAGTACTATTTTGTATAAATAGTACTCATTTGTTGGCCATATTACATGAGCTTACAGTATATGAATTTTCAAAATTAAGAAATACACATTCTATATATAGGACATAGGATTTATGGATAATAATGACAGAAATTTACTTATGTTTTCTCGAACCACTAAAGTCCTAATTTAAATCAACTAAACTTATTTTTATTATGTTTATTTAATCATCGATAAAAAGATATAGAAAAAAATTATTTTATTCGTTATTCGGAAATATTAATGTCTTTAATGTAGCGTTCAATAAATAATATAAAAGAAATTATCATTTTAGTATTAAAAAGAATTTAATTTGCATAAAGATTTAAACTATTTATAAGTAACTTATTTATAAGTACATATACATATATACAGTACATATAAACATACGCACGTACATAGCAAGTATACACGCACGACATATAACACGTAACTCACGCACGCACGCATGCACACACATACACCAACAATATATTATTAAATGACTAAGTATAAGAAATATAAATGACAATGTATTAGGAGGATCAGAAATTAAATTAAGACATCAATTATATGCTTCTAAAATAATATAAATAAAAAATGTGTAAATAAATATTGAAAATGACGTTTTCGTTCCGTTATTTACTATACACTACATTTGTATATCAAATATATTTATATAACAATTATTAACGAATTACAGTAAGATTTGGATCAAATGTTATTTTTGTTAATATAATAAAATTCAGCTGAGCTCATATTTGCTTTCTATTCGTGTGTGTGTGTGTGTGTGTGTGTGTGTGTGTGTGTGTGTGTGTACCAATCGACAAGTTTAATACATACAAGATTTCGTGTTATAATAAGCGACAATCGAAATCTTGCTGTATTTCATTAATTTCTGAAACCTTTCTGGGTATATAAGCATAGAAAATAGTACAATATAAATACATAATACCTAAGAATTAGTTGAAAAGGTATATTTAGAGATTTTATTTCATTTATTATCTTCTCGTGTATTAAAGAACATCAATGAAATTGTAGTGGAGCAAAGGGATGGTTTGATAAAAGAGAATAAGTATATATTTCTTGAATAAGGTTTAAGTGCAATAAATTCTTCAAAAAGTGATTAGACAATATGGTCATGTATAGAAGTACTAAGAAATCGTATTTCTTTCAGGCAGGCGCTTAAGTTAATTATGGCTTTGACAAAGAATTTTTTGTTTAGTCCCATTTGATTGGTCTGGCTGATAAAGATAAATATCTTAAGAAGTTGTTATTAAATGAATTGTTTAATCTTCTCAAACTTCTCGATTTTTGCTCCATTTCCATAGTATTAATCGTATAACACGTGTACATATTTCCTTATGAATTCAAAAGATTAGGAAACTTTACGCTAATCTAAATATAAATGTATGTATATAATATTTTATCATGGCGCACAGTATTGCGTGTTTCATTGCTAATATAAAAAACATAATTACTAATTTCGGATTTGTAACTTTAGGAAACATTGTTATAACTCATATTTATTATTAAAATGACATGACATCATTCATGAAACCAGTTCTGATAAAAAAAGTGATATAATTAGATATATATATATATTTATATATAAAAAGCATTAGCAGTTATTGGATTAAAAGTTTAGGAGATTGACGAGGGAAAAATTACTAATATAAATGTCCTTAAAAATGGATAATCTATCTATGATGTTGACACCGATATCACCGATTATTTTTGATCAATCGCAAAACTTATATTCAATACTTTTCATCCTTGAATTTCTATGACTTAGTAATATTAATTACTTTACTTTCGGATATCTGAGAGATGAAGGTTACAGCAGTACGTGAAGTAAATCGTAAAATTTCCAGGACAAAGATCTAGTTTGTTTCTTGTGTGTTTTTTTTCCAAATGTAAATATCATATTATTAAAACTTTCTATAGATGATAATTTTAATATAACATACAAATGCTATTGACGGTGGTATTTCCTGATCGTATTTACGCAAAGGCAGTTTAATAATACCTATATTGAAAATATGTTCGCTTTAATATTAATTCTGTTGTATATTACGTATTTTATATCTTTTGATTTTTTTCTGCCCACGTACTATAAATCTATGCGTCGCAATTGTAAATATTAAATAATAGTTATAATTAAACAATGTAACTTTTGCAAACTGTTCAACTCCAAGATGAACCATATATGGCGAGCGTATCGCTACAGCTTAATCTTAAAACGTTCATTTATTTGAACATCATTATAACTATAACAACATTGACGATGATTATGTTAATGATACGAATGCTGATGATTACAGTTGTCAACAATGATAAAAGTAATAATTGTAACTTTATTATTATTATTATTACTATTACTATTATTAATTTTAATATTATTACTATTTCATTAGTATCATTATTATTATTTGTTCGAGGTCCGTCAGATCTATCTTATGATCCATCCGCGCTCACAAGTGGGGCATGTAAATAATACCCTGTGATAGAAATTTGCATCGTGGTTATCTTTTATATACCGCTGTCTTATGTTATTATTATTATAATTATTGTTATTTTATTTAACAAATTTGTGTCTTATGCATTGTATGCTATTTTTTCGTGGAATGATTCAGTTTCTTTGTATAACCAATAAAACATCAGAGAAATTTGTTTTTTCAAATTGAGTATATTCATCCTAGAGTAAAGTATAATAATGTCAAAATTATTATTTCCCCTCCTTCTCTCTATCTCCCTCCCCTCTTTTTTCGCTTCCTTTTTCCTCTTTCCTACTCTCTCTCTCTTTGTGTATGTGTGCGTGTTGTATGTGTGTATCTAGAAATATTATAGAATGCGTGTATAGAATGCGTGTAATTTAAAATATAATTTGGAAAATCTTAGAAAGATTTTGTATTTATTCAATATAAACAATATCTATTGCGATTTACTAATCAATGGCTTGCAAATGATATTATTCTGCCATGAATATTTATCAAAAAATCGAAATTTCCCCCATCTATGAGCAAATTTTTTCAATTTACATCTTCCTTTTAATTTAGATCTAGATGGATCTTTTAATCTAGATCTTTTTAGATGGCGGTAGCTGCCTTCTACCAGTCTTTTTTCCTTCTCCATTTTTTAAATATTTTAATTATTAAAAAATCATATTAAACCCTGTATTTATTACTATATTTTTCTCTCTCTCCTTCTTATTACTATACTTCTTCTTTCTTTTCTCTCTTTACTTCATAATGAATTTATCAAATTTAATTTGAGCTATGGTTATGCAGGCTTTGTTATTAGAATATTGCATTTCAAATAATCATTACATACATGGCACAAATAAATATAACTTTGGCTATTTTATTTTTTCCTACGTAAACATATATTTATATGAAATTTATTTTTACATGTGGGATATATCCAAAAGTAGATTTAGCATAATAAAAAAATTTTCAGAATCAAAAAAATTAACAATTTATTTGTTTGTAAAAAAATTATAAAAGAATCACAGATTTAAATTACTACAACTCTATAAGTATAGATATTCAATAACATAATTTTTCTCTTTGCACATTTCCAAAATTTTTTAATTGAAATTTCTTAATCTCTTTACATTTCATTCTTTAATTAAATTTAATGTCTCTATTAATGTCTTCTTTTTTTAATCAATGACAAAAAAAATAAGCTAAACTATATAAATTATATGTTTATCAAGAATTTAACTGGAAATAAATAAATCACATTCTTCTCTCTTTCACTTTCTCTCTCTTTGTCTCTATTTTTTTTTTAATTTAAGAATCACCATTAAATTAATTTCCTCAATCAATCAAATCTGTCGAAAACAGATTTTGCAAAATATCTGTTACAAATTTTATCAGTAAGAAGATTACGGATTTGATACAAGATTTGGCATATATAAGTTTATTAGTAAAATGCAAAAATACAAAAGCTTATTAACAGATAAAAAAAATTAAGATTCTTTAGATCAATAGTTAAAATAATGCCAGTACTGAATGTTATGTAAAACATATATATTTGAATAACAATTTCAAAATGTAAATATAGACATTGTAATCCTTAATTTGGATCCTTTTCAGTAAAATGATACAAAATTTAATGTATTCCTTTAATTTAATTTAATGTGTTCCTTGTAATTTGATAATCTACTTAAAGCATATCCTACATGTTAAAACTTGTTTTTTTCCCTCTCTCTTTTTCTTTTTTCTTTCTTTTTTTCTCGTATTATCCTCCCTTTCTCTTTTTCTGTCTTTTTTCTCTCTTTTTTGTTAGATTACATAATCTAACATGTCGATATTCGATAATAATATTTAATAATCAATGTACATAGATGTAACATAAACTTATAACATCTCAATTAATAATCAAAATCTTCCAATTAATTTGGATTTGTCTATTGCATGCAAGATGATATTACAATATATGTGATATTACAATTATACACATATTGATAATCAAATTTGTATAATTCAAGTGCAAATTGGTTTATCGTCTTCGTAACAATATTTCTAACATTTAAAGTCATCAAAAATTACGATTATAATTCATTCGCTCACATCCATTATACAAAGATGTCTTTAATATTGGCAATTTTAAAATTCAATATTTAATCGACGCTGTAATGTTACTGCTGATAATTCAAGAACAAACTGTCGTTATGATTTGACATAAATTGCTGGTAATATGGACGGTTCTTTCTTTACAACATACTAAAACCGCCATAGGCTAGATCTACGTGGTACTGATGATGATCCTGTAACAATCAATAATTTTATCAATTGTATGGTAACAATATTCAGCTATTATCATGATTTATTACGGGTATTATAAAAATTTCTCCACACACAAATTTTGTTATCATTTAGCGAAAATAGATGAGAAGAAGCTGCACTATGAGAAGCATTTAAAAAATATAATAATTGTATGCACAACGTAAAAAATGCCCGAAAAAAATTAAAAAAGATTTAATTTTTTACGATCTATACAACAGTGAATATTGAAATGAAAACTATATTGTATAAAATATTAAATTAGTATTAAATTGGTTATATTGTTATCATTAATTTTATGATAATGATGTAAGCGAATTGACGTACACGTACATTTCTTTTTTTTAATTTGAAATATGTTTCTGTTAGGATATCAATTATGCTTGTTGTTTCCTTTAACAAGGGTTTAGCCAAACAGTTGCACAATTATTTTCCAAATACCACCACTCTTTATGGAACAGAAAAGAATGATAAAAAAATACGTATATTTTTGGAAAACGTATTTGTACCCGCTTGTATTACGGTATCCTTCTTTATCTATAGTTGTACCGACCAGCATATGAAACAGCCACCATCTCTATGGGCAGAGATCCCCTTCGTTTGACAAATGCTTCGGGAACAGGATCGCACTTTCCTATCTCTCTCTTCCATTTGAGCCACGTACCATTGTCGTTTCCGTCGATAGATCCCTCGGTGAACATTTCTGGTCCACCACTACTCCGTCTTCTTAAAATCATTTTACGGTTTCGCGATTTATTATTTACATTATTTTTACTAAATAAATCATGACGTAATTCAGATATGTCTGCTGGCACTGATCCTCGTCTCGGAGAAAGCATTCCGGACACAGTGCTATCAAATTTATTAATACCATTATTGTTGCTGCGATTACTGTTATTGTTGTTATTATTGTTGTTATTTATTGAAATGCTTTTACGCTCATCTGAAACAATTTAATACAAAGTTACATTAAAAAAAAAATAATATTATCAAATTATACTTACTTGTTAAAGCAAGAACATTTTCCAAAAGATTTTCCAATGCAGTTTCTTGTGGAAGACTAGCTCTTCGTAAATCTGACAAATTGTCTCCTCGATATCCTATAGTTAACCGGTTACAACTTCCACCTAAAATGTAAAAAACTTGCAAATAATTAATCTTTTTAATAAAAATTAAAAAATAGTGACATTTAATTTCTCTTTCACTTTATTATTAATATTTATTAATTTTATTATGTATCTCTCACAAATAATTTTTTCCAAGTAAGACATATAATTTTATTTCATCTTTTAAGATTTAATTTATAATTATTAATTTATAATTTATATTAAAGCATGATATTATGTAATTAGATATTAATCAGATTTTATTGACGACTACAACGACTACTATCGTTTATAATTTATCTATAATTATATTTATATTTATAGCTTTTGTATGCTTTTTTGAATCTAATATATCACATCAATTAAATATAAAAATTAAAAAAATGTGTGTATACCTTGATGTTTAGTAATATCAATCGGTACAGATCCACGTCTGCACCCATAATCAACTCTAGTGGATATAGCGGTTGGAGTAAAATCATCCAATTTCGATAGAAGACCAACTGGAGCTGATCCACGTCTTTTTGCCCATCCCTGAATTCAATATATACATATATATTTATTATAAAAAGATATTAGAACATTTGTTTGTAAAACATTATTGAGTTCAAGAGATTTTCTATTTTTACAAAAATAATGACTAAAAATTGATATAAATAATGACGCACGCATGCGCGCATTCACGCACATGAAAAATAAATATCTTATAAAAAGTTAAGTATGTAAAAATTAATTTTGCATATACACTGATTGTTTCAATACAGTGCTTTGCGACAGACTTCCTACAGAAAAAAATAGTCATAGAAATAAATTATTTCTAAATTACCTGATTGCTTCTACGGGATATTTTAGCAAAGTCGTCAGTCGTACGGGGATCAACATTCTCTTTCATTTGCGCTTCGGTACTAAACTTAGTAGGTTTCAAACTTTTTTCTTTCATGTAATCTAACTCCTTTCTATTGCCAATAACAACGGTTTCTTTATTCGAATCATCAATATTTCTTTTTGGCTCGCTATTATTATCGCTTGACGAAGACATACTGTGACTAGAAGGCGGCGAATCGGGAGGACTACCGATGAAGAACACTTTATGAGTGTTAAGCTCAGAAGACACAGGTATTGTAGTGTATCGTCTACCTGCGTGATCGATTGCTGTCGTTTTATATTCTGTGACAGAAGTCGAATATCTTCGTGGCTCTTGTGCAGAATATGAATTCTTATCCGATGAATTATATTGTTCTAATTTTTTGGATAACGCTTTAGTTTGCGGTTCTTGAACCGTTAATTTTGCATCACGATATTTAAATTCGTCATTGGAATCTAAATTTGACTTACATTCCGAAATATGTGTGTCAGGTACACTTTTGTTTTTGTCGCAATAAGAGCTCGTTAACGTAGCATAGAACATCTGCGTGAAATCTGGATCTTGAGCAGAAGAAGGCCTTTTATATTTATGCTTAGAAAAGGAATCATCGATACGAATAGTCTGTATAGAATGACGACGTTCCGAATTAATGGTATGTTTCTGTTTGGTTATATCCAACAAAGTTAAACCTTGTTTTTTGGTAGATACATCCATCGTTAACAATTCTTTAGAAAGGGCACCTAACACGTTGGATTTCTTTGGATGATATGAATTAGGATCGTGTGACGATGGCGACGAGCAGTGCCGGCCGTTTGAACATGATTTTTCCTTTGTCGAGCAACTAGAGGAACTTTCGGCCTCCGTCAAGTTCTGAACATAACATTGTGCCATTTCCGCGGTTGCAGACATATATCTTGTTCTCACATATGATTGCAACGGAGGGAAAGTCTGTTGTCGTGTAAGCTGTTTAGTTTGCGTGCTATATTGATTATTCGACTGTAGAACTGTGCTTAATCTCGATGCTTCGATGCTACTAGTAATACTGGCTATACTTGTCTCAGGTAAGAGATTTTCTGCACTAACTGGTCTCTCGACAGTGCTCTCTATAACATTTCCTGATCCAGACATACTATTTTTGGAAGACAATAAAGATAACAAGCTTGGCTCCAATAAACTTTGATCTTCTATTTTCCAAACCGGACTTTTGGCTTTGACCTGTTCGTTTGGCAAACTTTCTCTCCTAATCGTTTGGTTTGAAGGTAATTGCAATGATTTCGATACGCTTAAAGGAACGGAATGACGTCTACCAACGCGATCAAGTCCAACTCGTCCTGGCAATGTCGGCATTCGCGCTGTTTGCACATAAGTTGCTGGTATTAACAAATCAATGCTGCCCGAGTCCTCATCGGCTGCTGTTTCATCACCTGAACTAATAGCTTCAGGTTCATCCAATTCAGAAATTCCAATTTCTCTGTCTTCAGTTGTCTCTTGATTGATTAATGCCTCCCATTTTTTCTGATTCATTTTTAAATATTCCATTAATGAGACGCTTAAACCATCACCAAGGAAACGGTGCCATTCTACATAAAGAGGAGTGACGACGTGCTTGAAGAAACCAGTTTGGATTTTTGGAATACTAGTGGTATGTCTATCGCACAATGGCGTTACTGGAAGATTTAAACGACGCTCGTAATCACCTTGCCTGAAGAACTCTTCACAAACCTTGTAAGACCATTTTCTAGATATGTCCCATGGTCTACATGGATTGGAAATATCCGCACATTTTAGGGCAATTTGTAGAATGAAATGACGATCTTCCGCGCGTTTCATATCAAGTGAATTGTTGCTCAAATAATCCTACAATATGAGAGATAAATCAATGTGATACTCAATTTTAAGTAAGAGCGATTTTGGAAATTAATATAACGAGACGAACCCTGAACCGTGAAAGAAATTCTTGCTGTCTTGTAATATCTGTCGCTAAGATCAATGAACTGATATGCCGTTGAAGTTCTGGTCTCACATCAGACGGTAGTTGTGCCGATACACCGCTTTCTAGAAGACATCCTATAGCTGATCTCCAATGATGATTTTCGAGAACAGAAGTATTCTGAAAATTATTAAATTACGATGGTAAAAATTATTCGCTATTTTCATTCGTTTTAATTTTAATTATCTTACCAATAATTTAACAGAGATGTTCCTACCTGATAAAGCGCAGCTAAATGATTACTCGTTGCGACCAAAAACGGCTGATTGACACCCGGATGATCTAAGTCATGTGTTACAGCCGCTATCAAGGAAGCCATAATTTCTAAATTGGTTAGATGTGTTTTAATCTGCAAATTTATAATTCTATCATTCTCTTTTATTGAGGAAATAAAGTTATTACATGCTACATCAAAGTGATAAGAGATTCTATAATTGTCTATGAAGTTGTAAAATGAACATGTAGTTACCTTTTTTTCTTGAAGGAAGCAATGCATTGCCTGAGTTACATCCGTGGCATGTATACTGTTGTGGTAAGGATTTGTACTGTGATAACCCTCCTCGATAAAAGCTTTAATTAAATTATATATATATATTCACACTCAATTATCATAAATAATTTTTCAGAAATTTCTAAATTTCTGTAAATGTCGTTCTTTCAGATTCTTGTCAGATGACTATTGAATAATTTTATTGAATAATATTATGAATATATCAGGAATATTATTATTATTTCCTGACGGTTATTCCAATCTCCGCAATATATATTTTTCTGCATAAGCAAAGTATTTTTTATCTTTGTGAGCTGAGTGAAAATTTTTGATCTTATTCCTCAAGATTTGTCTTATTTCCTTGGGGGTTCTGATGTTGTATTTCTTCGGAATCTTTTTGATTCGGTTTGCTCTTTTTAGGTATAGAAGAATCATAAAGCTTTTTTATTTGTATCGTTATTTATGGTTATGCGTTTGAACTCGTTTCATATCTCTTAACGATCCTATTTATTTTCTTTTTCGAATTTCGAATTCTATTATACAACTTGTTTAAAGTATTTGAATTCTATGTAGCGCATTTTGTCTGATTATAAGTAAATGCTGTGCGAATTAACGAGTTGATTACTAATTGTTCTTGAGCTAATATATAATAGATATCTGTTTGTTGTTTGTCTGTTTACACACTTGCTTCAAAACATTGTTATACAAATATAATTAAAAGCAAATTATATATATATATACATACATACATACATATATATATATATATATATATATATATATATATATATATATATATATAGATGATAAAGATAAATGGATTACACTTTGTAATTCTATAATATAATTCAATAATAATATTATAAATATATGATTATATCTACAAAGTGATGATACATGTGATGATACATGAAATAAAATACAAGTACGCAAGAACTTTGTAGATATAATCATATATTTATAATATTATTATTGAATTATATTATAGAATTACAAAGTGTAATCCATTTATCTTTATCATCTAAAATATCTTTGCTAATTTTGAGAATAGAATATAATGTCTAAAGATGATTATTTAGTGCAAAAGAGCATATTAGAATTAATAAAACATTTTCTTCACGGTCATTCTTTCCGAAATTTTAAATTTATATTACTGATATTTTCTATGTTGTAATTTATTTTTTATATTATAGATAACGTTGTAACAAATTCAGCGATTTAAACAAATTAAATAATACACTTTTTCTGATACATATTGATAATTAATATTATCTACATATATCACAATAAATAGAGAGAATAGAAATAAAAAAAATGCCAGTGAGATTATTTTTATGTTACAATCGTTTCATATCTCACTGTTTCCTAAAATGTATTAAACATAGAGCAATACTTTGCATATTCATTGTGATATTGAAAATGATAGGAAAAAAATGCTTCTTTAAATATATTGAATCATTGTTTTATATAAAGATGCTTAAACAATGAAATCTTGAAAAGAATGACTTAAAAAAAAAGGTCTTATTAATCTTAATATGTAATTTTGATCTTAATATGTAATTGTGAATAATCATCCTCAGAAATTATATTTTGCTTTCAAAAGTAATGAAAGTATGTTAAGTAGTAACAAAAAATGAATTATCCTGTATAAATAATCCAATTTCCTATGATATGTATAACCATTCCTAAAGCAAAAACACATCACAAGTCCTGTTTACTTGTCAAAATACAAGGGAAGGATGAGAAAGGAAGGAGGATAGTAAGTTATACTAAGGTATAAAAATCGAAAGTTACATCGAAAGTTACATGCCGATTAATGTTTTTTATCTTAAAGTATGGCAGAATAAAATATAAAATATTTCATAAACTAACGTTATTCAGTAGCTATTATTGTCTTGCTATTTCCCATTAGTATTACCGTATTACACTTGATCCTGTTACGCCCCCATTTATGTGACGGAAAGAGAGAGAAAAAGAATAGATAGGCAATTGTCTGTAGTGGAAAAGATAACGATAATGAGTCAGAATGGCACTGTGCTATTCTTGGATAAGTTATCATAAACTATTGATTTTTTGATAATTTTATTTTAATACTGTTATATGAGACATATTGTAGAATGACTTGAACAATCATATTATATAAGAAAAATCATAACAATAAATCATTTCTTTTAATTCTTTTAGTAAAATCAATTTATCCTTAAAACGGTTTTTCTTAGCTACCCAGATAACAAAATATTAGCAAAATATACCAACAGTATGTCAGCAGATTTGATCATAATTTTGCAATAAATTTTGAGTTGATGCTTTTCCATTAAGCTTAGTTTTTTGTGGCGCAACTTGCCAATGATGATAAAAATGTGACAAAAATCAAGCATCATATAAATTTGAATAAGAAGTCCGGTTATATTTATTATTATTGTGTATATTATTACTATATTATATTATTTATATTACTATAGTATATTATTATTAAAATATTTTTATACAAAAACCTAACTTTATGATAGGAAATTTAATAATTTCTCATTAAAAATATTTTTTTTATTTAAAAAGCAGCTTTAAAATTTTTTTCTTAATTTCTTAATTTTTTTCTTTTTATTCCAAAAATTTTGGAATTTTACTTTTACACTGTAATAACATGTGCAAAATACATCAAAATCGATGGATAAAGCAACAAATGTTGCCAAATAAATAATACAAAGATAAATAAATGATGAAATTCCATTTCGGATATAAGATAAAATTAATAGCTTACTATAAATCTTAACACATGAATTGTGTCATTAATATCATAAAAATATTATATCAATCAAATGCGAAGATATATGTAATGATGTGAAGATTATAATTTTGTTGTTCGATGTTTATGACATTGCTATACAACCATATAATACATTTACGTATATTATTTCTTTTATTCATTTTATGTCTTTCAATTTAATTTATATAAAAGTTACAAAAAGATTGTGAAATTTCAAATATACTGTATGCTTACCAAATAATTTCCATACCGTTACAACATCCAAACTGAAGTATTGTAAAAGCCCATACCAATGGAAGAGATGGACACAGAATATTGGCAGCGAACGCCCTGGAAATTGTGGCAATAATTAAAATATAAATAAAATTTTATAATAATGATTATCTTTTAATTCTTTATGATGATTGATTTCAATTTGATAAATATATTTATCAAGATTAGATTTATTAGAATGTTATGCAAATGTAAAATATCGAATATTGAATTCTATTACTTCAAATATTCAAATATTTATATATTTAAAATTGTTAATAAAATTTTAAAGATTTTTCTAGTAAGATAGAGTTATACAATAAAAAATTTATTTACATATTTAAACTTTAATTCGAATATTGAACATTGAAACTACTCTTCTGCGCAAAATCAATCCTAGAAAAGAAATATAGATAAATATTTACAATAAATTTTTTAAGGTCCCTTTTTCTAATATGTATGATAATAATGACAATGACGCAAACGTTTTTTAACATATTTAAACTTAGCGTTACAATATCTTCATTTATAAGAAAAAAATTAAAAACAGTTATTACATTTTTTAAATCCCAGTTATCGATTATCGATTAAGCTGATTAAAACTCAATTGCTACAACTTGGTTCAATTAGTTATAGCTAAGATATAAAAATATAAACCAAATTCATCTTGAAATCTCATTTATAATAGCTATGGTATGTCTCGTTGCTACTTTGTGCGTCACTGTACGTGAACTTGACGCAAGACGCTACTATAGTTCTTCATAAAAATATCTTAATGCTCGCCAAGACGAATTAATTTATTGTTGCCAATGAAAGAGTTGAGCAATCAAAGATTGTTATTTTCAAATAAAATAAAATCCTCATTTTTCAGCACTGCAATTAATAAAATATTATAATTGGGTACAATAAAAAAAGAGTTTGCTAGATCTCCGGTAAAGTAACATTTTTTTCAATAAAATTGTTTTCTGCAATTTCTGTGCAAGTCGTTAACAAAATAAAAAGCGTGGTAAAACGCAGCAATTGTGATTAACTATTGATATTGTTAGGAAGATCCTGTTCTAAGATTGATTGAGCGTAATGAAATTGAATTATACGAAATCGGATAACTACATAAATATTTCAGATTAAACTTATTTATATAAGAGCACAAAATGGGCCAAGCAAATGACTGATCTAATCACAGAGAATTTTTTCGTGATGTTTATTATTAATAAGTTGCGACACACATTAATCCCGCAGCCGTAGGAATACTTCTTGACATGACACTATATGCGGAAATCGCGTTTGATATGCAATTCGAATATAGAAGTTTTCCATTTGGAAGAATGATGACTAATCCGATGACTGAGAAAAAAAAACTGTGAAATCAATTCCACCATAATTCCATAAAACAAAGATGTCATGCAAATTGAAATGTATTTTACATGTATGTACTTATTGTTAGTGAATAAAATGGGTGCATTGAGTTCGAGTCGTGATATACTTGTAGTTTTCAATGACATTATCTTGAATTTAGCAGAAATAAGTGTAATCTGAATATGGCCGGAAGATGCGCAATAGATTATTGTGAAGTATGCTCTAAGCGTCAAGTAAAAGCATGTGTTTCAGCACTAGTATTACCATGGTATATCCCAGTCTCGGAGTTCACAATTCTTCCAGTCATGGCGATTTTTTGTAGTATATTTGCCACGCGCGAGATCATCAGAGACTGATACGTCCCTATCGTCCTTGCAAAGCTTCAATTTTGGCGTTTAATAATTTAGCCGAAGTTAGCACCGATTTCTCAAAATATTTCAGAATATTAAAAATCACAAAACAATCATATCAAGATAGAATTAAGAGAAACAATTATTTCATTAATCATTAAAAGAAAGTATCTTTTTTCTCAGCAAATTATAGCAATTATATATATATAAAATTTAAATTATTACTTACCACCTGTGACTGTTTCCAATGTAAAAGCATTAAATCGCCAATTTCCAGCTCTTTGTAACACGCACTGTAATATACAATACAATATACAATACATATACAATTCGAATATAATGATTTAAATATAAATTGATAATAAATATTAATAACAAACAAGAGTTTAAAATAAAAGAGTTATAACTAATTCTTGTATCGTCAAAATGTGAAGTTGACATTCTATATTTTCAAGTGTATTTTTGCATTTAATCATAGGAACTTTTTTCAAAATGTAATGTGGAAATTCTAAAAATTTTTTGAAGAGCCAAAATTCCATTAATTATAATATATTTTATATATTTTAAAAATGATGTGCAAACTTTACAGGTTTACAATATATTTCACTACAATATATTTCAAACTTGACAAAATATGAGGAAACAATTTTTTGTGTTCTCCCTATCAGTAAAAATAATGATAATACGTTTCCTGATAAAAAAAGAATTGGAAATTCATAAATTTTAGAATTTTTTAAACTTAATGGCATTTTATTAGAAACAAATATAGACTAGTATCTTTGAATATAGTTATGTTTTTTATCAATGTTCCAATAAATTTGTTCTCATTACATTCAGATTAACAACCAACCTTTTGCATTAAATATTTTTCTATTTTAATTAAATTTATTATTTATTAGGTTGTTACTTGTTAGCTTTACTTTACTTTAGGACAATTGAACTTAAGTGTCTAGTGGTCCTAAATCCCGCTAGAGGAAGAGGATTGGAGCGATAGGCCTACTATCCATTCTTTATAAAAAAGATACTAGCAAAAAATCCTAATCTAGAACCTCGGAACCTCGGAACCTTACTGCAAAACTACAAAGACGAACATGGCAACGGAAAATGACAATGATAGATGAAAAATGGGTGTATGGTAGCCACTCATGTATACGGCCACGTCGTGCCATGCCGCGAGATGGCGCGAACCAGATACATTTTCTCGTGCTTCGTTTTCACCACCAACTGCTATATAAGGCCGGCCGCGGTTACCGGTGTCGGCCTCGGTCGCCTCTCGGTAGCCATGAGATGTAGTTGTATGGCGACGCCTTTTTGGACCTCCGGGGCTCCGACCCCGGTGCTCCAATGCTCGTGCGGCCGGTAAGGCCGGCGGGACCAACCGATCACCCGGTCGTACTCCGTTCTCGGCCGTCAGCACCGATTCCTCGCGGCCAGCAATGGCGCAAGCAATCCGCCCGTCTCCGGATGATCACCAGCGACTGTCAACGCCGCAGGCAATCTGTCCGTCTCCGGGCGACCACCAGCGACCATCACGTCGCTTCTTTGGCCGTCAACGCCACGTTTGATCATCGGTCCACACAATCCCGGCTAGCACGGAAGGACAACGATCATGGCGGTTACACACGGCGCTTCTACGCTGACGCATCCACGCAATCCACGGAAGAATCCTCGGAGACACCCTGCGACGACAGACCAGGAGCTTCCCGAAGAGGAGGATCCGGGACTAGACAACGTCGCCGAGAAAGGCGCCGCGAATTCGCGCTACTTCGCGCCGAATACGGTGCACTAACTGCTTTCTTTCGCGGCACACAAACTTACACGAATCCCTCTGTACATAGCCAGCTAGAAATCAAGAATAAAAATCGATTGTAATTAACCTTTGCCTTTAGTTATTGACCCAACCTTCCCATCCTAGCGACTTAAGACCCTAGAATAAGTTTGCGCTACCGCTTCCGCTAATTCTACTCATTGCCTTCCGCCTTGCGCTCAACTCTCCGACGTTTATTCATCGCTGGTAGGGTTGGTCCACGACATCACGAATAAAAGCGAGATGCTTCTGCATCTTGATGGCTACGGCTGGAGTCACACACTCTTCCTCGCACTCACTCATGCACCAAGCATAACACCTACCGGCCTAATACGTCTCTTTACCCTACTAAACATCTCCACCTCAAAATTAAGTCCATCACATACTACAAGATAAAGTTCTACTTCCACAGGGGAAATAATATAGGCAAAAACATAAACTGAATTATATTATTCTATTTGAAACAAAGAGAAAAGATCAAGAATACTTTGAAGAACATCTCCCCCCCCCTCTCTCTCTCTCTCTCTCTCTCTCTATATATATATATATATTATATATATATATATATATATATATACACACACACACACACACAACACACACACACACACACACACACACACACAAAGTGTCCCCCAAAAAATGGCCAAGCGGTTATATGCAGGTAGAGCAGACTAAATTGAGATATATAAAGACTTAAAAAAATCTGACAGTATTGCTATAAAATATTAAGACGCAATAAGAAAGAGAACTGTTTTAATTTCAAAGAATTATTTAAATTTAATTCGTTTTTGATGGATAAATTACCTGTACTAGTCCGTGAAATATGTCATCCAAGATTCCTGAATCTTGATTCAAGGATCTGGTAATGAGTTTTTTACGCCGCCTCTTATGCATCGTCAAAAATCGACCGGTATGCCTGGGTCTATATCGATCGATATCCAAATTCTCCAGTAAAATTCGTTCCGCATTCGATAAACGTCTGAATGCTGTTTCTGTTGTAGATTCATTATGGACTTCTGGTAACGTGGCCGATGCACCAGAATTGTGAAATAAACTGCTATCTATAAAATAGCAGACATTTTTAGTATTTATTTAGACGATAAATTATTAATTCAAAATTTCTTTTTAAATATGACTTATATATTCATATTTCTAAATATGAAAAAAAATAATTTCTTATTTTGTGAGATATAAAATATTACAGCATCATTCATCTATAAGATAAAATATTTTGATATCTAATGTTTGATGTCCAAGGAAATTTTGTATAAAATTATTTTAAAACGGAGAAAAGATTGTTTCATATGAATACAAGATATTCAGTAAAGATAACATTTGAATGCTAATGATATACTTTAAATTAAAATAAATTTTTAAGTTAAAAAAAAATATAGATTTACTCACCGGAAATACGCACAAACACCGTGTTCTGCTCTTCGCTGTCCACTGTTACCTCGCCAGTTCGTTTCTACAATTTAAATAAATTTTTGATTAATAATAATAATTATTATTATTATTATTATTACATTAGTTAAAAATTATTTAGGAAGCAAAATATTTTAATAACGGTTTGACAAAAAATCCAATTTCATTATATTCAGTATGATATTCTTTAGGCAAAACGCAGATTTTTTTTCTAAAAGCCTTAACAGAATAATTTGTAATAAATTTTAAAGCAATATTTATTATGATGCTATCTGACTTATCTTTATCTGACTGACTATTTATCTTTATTATACGTATAAAAATAAAATTGTTAATAATATTTCTGTTATTATATTACACCATTTATCTTCAATTATCTTCAATTACAAACAGAACGAATCTTTTTAAGACTTAAGATATAAGATAATATAAGATAATATAAGATATTGCGCAATATAAAACAAAAAACTTAGAGCATAAAACATTCTATTAAAATGTTAAACATTCAGATTTTGAATAAGATCTGTGATGTTCTGAAATATCAAAGGTATACCATGAAGAGGGAATAGGCGTCGAAAACCGAATTAAAAATTGCATTGATTTATGAATTCCACACATTCGATTAATGTCTTTTGCATTAATGCTGAAAAGTTTTAGATATATAATTAATTGCACTACTCTCATAGATGTTATGTAATTCATAAATAAAAATTATCCCGTTGTGGTACCAAACACAGACACATCGAATATTATAATTTTTTAATTGAATTAGGTCAGTGTATTATATAAAAATGCACTTACAAATAAGTACTAAATCATTTGTAGACATAAACAAAAAACAAAAAAAAAATTTTACACCGGGAAAAATGTAAATTTGACTGAAACAATAAATTTTATAAGATTTAAATCTCTTTCTATCATCTTTTATAAACAGAATTAAATAATTTTGAATGACTTTAGATGACTCATACAAATTATTTTATTTAAAAGAATAAAAATTATCTTAAAATTTTGGAGGCGCCTCCATATAAAAAAACCAAATTGTGCTCATCGTAAAATGATTTTCCCTAAACAGAATAAGATTCTTCTGAAACATTTTTTCGAATATCGAATATTTAAGAGATAATCAATAAAATGGGATAGTTGTATAATTTTGGTTTAAAAAACAAGAATATTTTCTTGTAATTTTTTTTATATGAATCCTAATCCGCCAATAAGAATAGGCTGTCATGACAAGTTTATGAGAAAAATGAAATCGAAATTCTCCCTCCTCAAAAACGCGTTTTAAGACATTTTTAAAACTTCGTAATCGATACAGTCAATATTTTATAAACTAAACTTCGAAAAGAATTCAAATTAATGCTTGAATATTGTACTTTAATGAAAATATCAATTCATTTATTACATGCACCATTTCAAGTGCGCTTTTATTTTTAAAGGTTGGCGTATATTCACAGAATAAAATACGCTCTATAAAACCCATCGCAATTATTCGTAGTAAACATTTTAATAATTGATTTAATGGATCTTACATAATTTTCCGTATAATGGAATGTCACAATTAATTCTTCGGAAAATCTTTATTTTAAATGGTTTAAACAATCATTGTTTTTATATATGTTTATATATATATATATATATATATATATATATATATAAATAAAATAAATAATTTTTTACAAAATATGATCTTTTATTTCCATGTATCTATATCAAATCTACTATTGAAATTTTTATTATCTGTAACAGTTTCATATTGCATCGGGCAATCGTTCTATTTTAAATTCACTGTACGTTTAACTGTACATCTCTAAAAATAAAGCACACAAGAAATTTGATAATATCAATGATAAAGATTCGATATTTTCATATTAATCCTTCGTGTACAATCTGGATTTTTTGTACAAATAAGAATAAAATTATTATTTATTCTTTTATTTTCAAATTTCTCCAAAATAAAGGGAAAGTGTAATTTCTTCTTCAATTTCTTTTCCTAAAAAATTTTGTTTGCAGTGGGATCATCTGACACATCAAGCGACGCCAGTGCATGACAATTTGTCTTCAACCATCAAAGTTGTACATGTGCCAAGAAAGACTCAGGTTGCAATTGGTATTAGTGTTTTCACAAGTGAACTCACAAGTGGCTCATTTGAATCTTCTCTGAATTTTTTATCATTTTTCTAATATTTATTGTTAAAATAAGTTTTTACAAAATTAAAACTAAAAATGAGTTTTTCTAATAAAAGAATTTTATATCTAAATAATAATAATAATAAACTAAAAGTGACAGTCCAAACATCGAATATAAATGTTACATAATATAAAAGTAATATAACAGTAACTATACTATACTATAATGTTAACATATAACAGTAACATATAACATTACATTCTAGTTACATTATAATTACATAATTTTACTTCATATATACAATATAACAGGTCATGAAATTATTACATTGTTCCATTATGTATCAAAAACAAACAGTAATATTGGAATGTTATATAAATATATTCATTAATATTACAACATTATTTAATTTAAATTAAGCAAGATTCTAATCCAGCACGTGGCATTGCTACTAAACGCAGTGGAATTTTATTTCTCGTAAATAAAAATGCAAAATAAAATAGAAAAATTATATAATTTCAACCATTTCTAATGGTTTTTTTGAAATGGAATCCTCAAAATGGAGCTCCACCCAAATAGAGTCTCTTCAAATGATGGACTTCAAGATAAAAATAAATTATTATTATTATTTTAATAGTATAATTATGAATTAAGATGACAAAAAAATAATTATAACTAAAACTTATAAAAGTTATATAACATTAGAATCACTTGTTGCACTTATGTAACATTTCAATTATATTTATGTTATATATGTTATATTTGTTATATTTATATCATATAATTATATATGTTATATTTATATTATAGAATTTTAACATTTAATAAGTAGAAAACGTGAATAACGTGGAACATTACATGTAATATGTATGTGTTATATTATCTGTTCCATTTTATTTCATTTTCAGCAATATAACAGTTATACAATTTGTGTTTGCTGGAACAGATATATTCAACCAGTTCTGCAAAATTTATACGACCAGTTGAATTAGTGATGCTCTTTTTTATGGAATGTTGAATCAAGTCGAATGAATTCTAGTTAGAAAATTGATTTTTAAAAAATTTTACTTATATTTATTACATCCATGAATCACTATAAAATTCTTCTGCTTTCTTTCTTAAAATAACTATATTTCTTGAAGAAATTTCTTCTTGCAAATGTGTCTTTTTTTTTAAGATCATAATCTAAAGCATAAAACATAATAAAAACTTTTCTTAATATTTATTACTAAGTTATATTTTTATATCAATTTTTTCCTCAAGTTTTTATTAAATAAAACTTTTAATATTTCAATTAAAAAAATTATTTGGTAATGTAATAGAAATGTTGGAAAGTTTGAATTAGTTCAGACTTTTGAAAATATTGAATAAAAAAACTTGGGCAGAGCCAAAAAACCCAGCAGACAGAGGAAGTAAAAATATTGCAAACAAAAGATTAAAGTACAATGTTCAAGCATTAAGTCCTTATCAAAATCTCTCGTACATTGGGTTTGTCAGCTACAAATTTTCAAAAATAGTCAAAAAAGCATTTTTGGGACGTTTCAACTACATTTTTCTCATAAATCTGACATACAACATTTTTCCTTACAGATTTGAATTCGGCGTAATTATGGAAAGTATTTTCCTTTTCCAAACTGCAGGAGAAAAGTAAAATTTTACAGACATATCTATAGAAATATAGATATTTATAGAAAAAAATTGTAATTTTGCAATTATATATATATATATATATATGTGTATGTGTGTGTGTGTGTGTGTGTGTGTGTTATTATAACGTTATAAATATGTATACTTATTTATGAAGCTTTTATATAAAAAATTATCCACTACTCACTGTTACTTTTCATAATTCAATATTACACACACACACACACACACACACACGCGCGCGCGCGCGCGTTATATAGTTTACATTGAAACAGTATTTTATAACATTTATATAGTTACAATATACATAATTACAACATTAAGCTGCTACGTCTATGCGCTTATTTGTACATGTTTATTTTTTCACTGTATTATTTTAGCTTTTGATGTTTCGCCAGAAATGCTTGGCTCATTTTCTCGTTAACATTTTAACAAACATGTATGAGTATTGTTATACATAGAAATTATTTATAACTGTATTAAATTACTATCTTGAACATTTGATTACTATTTACTGATATATAAAGAAATAATATAAAGAAAAAAAAAATAATCGCTAAATATCAAACGCTATAAAATGCAATGCGAGCGAATTATGATATTTGTAGCTTATTTTTAAAAATGTAAAAAAAAAAAAACTATTATAAAAGAACATGACAAAAGATTGACATTAATTTTATTATACAAGATAAAAAAATGTGTAATCTGTCATAGATATACAAATCAAGTAAAAATAATTCCTTATATTTCATATTTGTCTTCTAAAATACGGCTCTGCTAAAATATTTAAAGTTAAGAATATTATTATCTTAAATAACTTTATAGCAACTTATAGCAACTTGTAATAGAATCATTTTTATATTAGTTAAAAATTATTAAGTTATTAAAATAATGTGATGCATTTTTTTTACTATGTAGAAGGATCAGAAACAAATTATCTTTAATTTTTCTCCAAAATTTTGAAACGATTTTTCCCGAATAAGTTTTCGAAATAGATTTTTCCCGAATGTCATTTCGTTAATTAGTTAATTAGTAGTGAATTCTAGATATTGTGATGTACTACTGTATTAATTCTGCATTAGTGTTTCCTTAATATAATATCAGTCAGCAGCATGATCTCCAGATACTCGTAAATGCGATTAATTTCAATGCAATATTGACTAAAATAAAATAGCACTGAAATGATATAAAACGGATATTAGGCAATCCTGTGTTTTCATCATAAAAATACTAATAATTTATTACTTGATAATATTTTCATCGCAAAAAAATTTTGTTTTTTCGTATATTCTTCTAATTTGTATGTCGATATATCGTAGCCAAAAGTTTTCTTAAAACTAATAAACATTTATTATAATAAATTATAAAGTATCAATCTAGCAAAATTCTCTATAATTATAAAAGCATATATATATATATATATATATATATATATATATATATATAAATTTGCCAGTATATATATATATATATATATATATATATAAAACTTGTCAGTTGTAGATTATGATGAGAAATATAATAAACTTTTTATTAACTTTTATGATAAAATTAAAATAAACTTTTTATTGCACACAATCATGAAATTAACCATCACAATCAGGAAACTTGTTGCTATAATTGAAAATAAAATTTATATCTTATTATTACAACATGAGATAATCAAAATTGATTTTCAAAAAGAAAATGTAAATTGTAATCTTGCTTATGCATAAATATCTAATGCATAATTAGGAATTTTGTTTAAATCTTCAATTTCTATTTTTTGCAAATATGAAAAAAATGTCAGTTATATATGTCATATTGTCTCATGATGTGAATACATTGATACAACCTTACACAGTATTTTATTTATTATAAAATTTAATTCTTATTTTTTGCTTTAATTTATCCACTTTTTAAAATTTCTAGATCATTGCAGTCATATTATGGTGTCGTACGTAGAAATATAATATTCTCCCAACATTATGTATCTATTTTTATTGCGTTCTGATTTTATAATTAAATAAAAATCAATAATCTATATAGAGTGAGTCACTATAAATTATTACTTTAATCCCTTATGTCATCATACATATACGTATATTTTAAAAATTCATAATTTTACTTAGAAATAAGTATTAAAATAATATATATTTCATTTTAATCAATAATAAAGATTTTCAGCTCATTGTTTCTCAACTAATTTTAATTTTTAAAAGTTTAAATATATATATATATATATATATATATATATATATATATATAAAAGATAGGTATATTTTTATTAAAAAACTTTACTATATAAAATATTTCTTTTTCGAGTATATCATTTCAATAGTTTTATGCAGAATAATGATAAAGAGATAAATAAATCGGTATAAAGAATATCGATATAAAAAATATATAATTATTTTTGAAAATGAGTATGCATTGCAAATCCGTAAAGAATAATATCGTTACTAAAATCGTTATGTATGTTATTAAAACAATCACTCTCAAAAAAGAATGGTTTTTCTCATGTTAATGTATTACTGGCAAATCAAGAGATAAAATGTGCAAGTAATATTAATTTGTTTTTAATAACAATACATAGTTGATGACAATAATAAAAGACTGTTGAACTTATATAATTTCAAAAAAATAATTACTAGTCACTAAACTTCAGTCATGATCATAAATGTCTTTTTATACAGAATATTTTAAAAGTGGAAGTCGATCGCTTGGGAGGTGATTGGAGGGACGACAAAAACAAGAAAAGAACTGATATGAGCAAAAGTCTGGAAATGCATTATGTTCGAGTTATCGCAATTTCGTCGCCGTTGAAATTTCAAATTGCTTTGCTTTGAAAATTGAATAAAGAGGTGGTCTTTATGAGTTTCATAATATAATTAAAATCAAATAAATGCGGGATGCTTTAGTTCAATTACAGAAGTGATGAACTGTGAAGTTTTGATTTCTGTCAAGGAGAGCTAATTGTATCTTCATACGGTGCATCCTAGTGCTAAAGCAGTCCGCAACTTTTATTTGAGTTTAATTATGTTATAAAACTCATAAAGACCATCTCTCTTTTCAATTTTGATCAAAAAAGTTAAAAACAAAGCAATTTGAGATTTTGACGTAAAAACAACGCATTTCCGATTCCGATTCTATGTTCAATATTCTTTCTTGTTTTTGGATTTCCAATTACCTCTCGAGAATTTGATTTCCATTTTTAAAACACCTTATATTTCTAATGTTAAAATATTTTGTCGATTCATAAATATTTATATAATAATTTATCTATAAAAAAAAAAAAAAAAAAACTTTAAACACACTTTTATCTAAAAGTTTCAATGTTATATCTAGAAAAAACAAATTTAAATCGTTATAAATTTCTACTTTGTATCTTTAAAGCTACTATCTAAGTTATGACAAACGTTTAAAATATGAGTCACAATTTATTTTTATATAATGCACGTATTCGAGTAAATATTCTTATTTCATCAAACTTTAACAGAATCAATTTGCATGAATATATTATTCCGACATTGTGCAATTATATCGCAATTATTTTTCTACTAATTATATGATAATAAAAATATGAAAATAATAAAAAATAATATGATTTACCGAAACACGAGATCATAAACTCAAGGCGGCAATTACAGTAGTGGGCTATGGCTGCTGCAGCCCAATTCCGGGAATCAAGCAGTGATAGTACAGAAGGTGAAGATCAGTGCACTTTTTGCTTTGTAGCATCTTCAAAATTGGTTGACTGATTTTCTGAAAAATTACAAAATTTCGTCGTGTAACGATATTTGTCCAAAAGGAAATAAAATCTTGCCAGAAGAAATGAAATCTGCGATACAATTCCAAAATTTGATAGCATCTATTCCATCCGACTACAATTTCGATTAATATTATCAAAGACAGATCAAATAGATCGAGCAAATATTTCAAACGAGTACATAAAGGAAAGAAGATAATTGAAATTTGCATTGACCAATACCTAACATATATATAAATGTATCTATACTGTCCAATATTTTTAACGAAATTTGAGAAATTATTGGAAAAAGTAATTGTTTATTTGTAAAAATCAGATAAAACATTTAGAATCCATGTTAAGAAAAAATTATGTAAAAATGTCATTGTTATCTAGTGCAAAGTCAGGAAAGTTGAGTCACACTTATATAAGAAGTGCTTGAAAACTGTCAAAATTTTACGCAAGCCAAAAATTTTCGAGATAATAATAAGCCAACATGCAATTTATAAGTTAGACCGCCAAAATGCATTCCGAGCTATCAGTCTTGCAATATCTATTTTTATAGACAAGTAAAAATGATCAAATGATAAAATTAAAACGATACAAACTTGTTGAAATATTCTTCTTGGAAAAAAAGAATTGAACAGAATTGAATTCGCGATACAATGCCATCTAAATTTAATTTTTAACATATTATTTATTATATATTTCTCAATATAAATAAATGTTGCAATTTACTTGGTACGCGTTAAAGATGTGAATACAAAATTTTTCAAAATATATTAAAATTAATTCTTTCTCCAAAATCCTCTATTGTACAAAACGTTTTTGTAAAAAATATAATACATTTATAAAATGCTTATGAATGTTTATGATCCGCAAAATTTATTAAATTTATTAGTATTTTCAACATTTTTACATGAATTTTTATTCATATAAAAATTTTCATGTATTTCATATATTTTGTAAAAATTTTTATTTATCGTAACATTATGACAATGTCTAAATTTTAATAAATAATCAAAATTTCTTTAAAAAAATCTTATTTTCTATTTTTTTCTTTTTTAAGAAAGGATTCTAAAACTTTCAAAAATCGAAATTTTTTTATTTGCATATTCTTATAGTACAACATTCATTTCAAAAATATGTTCCTATGGTGTTATTTCGTAAGTTATAAGCGATTTATTACAGATAGTCGTCCGAGCGAGATCAAAGCGGGGATCTTTTCGTATTTGGAGAACTTCAGGCACTCAACAAAGAAAACACAATTTCCTAGATATGCAGTGGCTTTTATATGTGTATTTTTTTATGTAACGATTATAATCTCAGTGATCTTTCGAATTCAACTTTTTTTTCAACTTTGGCTCAGACGGATATGTAAGCTAATATTATCATGAAAAGAAAATATCAAAGAGGATTTTATAGTTGTCTTAAAAGTAAAGAAAACGATGAACATAATTATTTGTTAGCAATGCAAGAAGTTTGCTAATTATAGTATAGGTAGTGCTTCGTGTGAATCAAAATCAAGAGCGCTGAAATCACAAAAAAGTTCATATTGCCAATTGAAGTAATTTAAAGGAGCTACGAGCTTTATAAAAAAATGAAAAGTCTGCTTTACGAATCCGGAATAAATCAGATTAGCCTGAAAGTAACAGTAAGTATGAGAAAATTGTGTCGTAATCTTTCAACGCATTTTTTTTGAAATTGTATTTGTCAAGTCCATTAATATCAGATCTCAAAAACTTAAATTACTCAAATAGCCTCAGCTTATGAATAATTCAAAATAACTATTATATCTTAGTGAACTTATAAAGCCACTAAAATATTAATAATTAACTATTTGTAAAAAACGTGTCAGAAATGACAAAAAATATTTTTTTAAATATGTTTTTTCTTAAGAGATTTTATAATTTTTAGCATAATAAGAAATCAAAAAGATACTAATTACAAGTAATAATATAATTAAATATATATATATATATATATATATATATATATATATATATATATATCACACACTTGACAAGATATGAAATTATAAAAGAAATATTTTTAATATTCTTTCAAAGAATAATAAAAATTAATTAAATCATAAAATATAATGATAACTGAAAAGAATTTGATATTGTCAGGATTCCCTCAGCCATTAGATGTACAAATGTAACATGCACTACAGTTCACTCATTGTTAGTCACATTGCCTCATTGCTTATCATGACAAGGTTTCAATATTTAACAGACAGCTGATTAAACGCCCGACTGTAATTGCAAATTTCTTAGCAATTAAAGCCAATGCACGCCAATTCTCTTACAGAGAGATCTTTTAATATACTCAATCCGCCCTCCGAATGAGTTAGAACTCATCCCACTCGACATTTCGTAATTTTTGTCACCTTCTTGTTTTTCATAAAGCATATATCTCACTAATATATCTCACTTAACAGTTGTATCACAATTTTGAGCTTGACAATTACTTTCAAAATCAGGTTAAAATCATATTAAATATTTCTTCTCTCTAAACGGGACCAGCCATTTGTTGTTATCAAATTTTAAAGATTGCCAAGAAAATTTCAGTGGTACATTACATGTTGTTTTTTAATAATAAATTGGATTATTTTAAGTCAAAGTGAAAATACCGCATTAGCGCAATCTAAGTTGTTCCGACGAGCCTAAGATATGCATGCATGCATGCATGCGTGTGTGTGTGTGTGTGTGTGTGTGTGTGTGTGTGTGTGTGTGTGTGTGTGCGCGTGTGCGCGCAAATGGATATTGCGGTTTGGCATCTAAGGAACTACCTGGCTAAGGTCCATGATCATTTGCGGTTGGAATTATCAAAATAAATCCATTTTTTACTTCATGTCAAAATGCGGTTCAGAAAAATCATTATTTTTATGTAGCAACGAAATAGGTGTATCGACCCAAGACTGCACTTTGAAACAACCCTAGTAGTACTCTTTCTTATAAATTCTTTCAAATAGTTTTAAACGATTCCAAATAGTTTATGATCTAATGTATTTTGCAAGTTCATGAGTTGATTCAGCTGATGATGAGCTTTACTAAGAAAGGAAATGTCACAACTATCCAACATCAATTTGTTTCTTTTTGAAACACAAAAATCTAAGAAACACATATTTTATATATATATATATATATATATATATATATATATATATGTGTGTGTATTAATCGATTTGCGTGTGTTGTTTCGATTCTGTTACGTCATTAGCAATCACGTAACACAAATCAATTTACAAATCAATCAATCAATCAATCAAATATAAATCGAGTTTTTCATTTCTTTCTATTCGCATCTTGCTCGATGAACATGTCGAATGTTTACACTCGAACGAGTCTAGGTCAGGAACGTTGATGACGACAGCTACCAACATCTGACCTTAGGTCTAATTTTAAATACCGTAGAAGATGTAGACGAATTTTTACAAATTATTTTTATTTCCTTTTTTTGCATGAATACATATACTAAGTTTTTATAAATCATCTGTAGAAAACAATATTTATATTGCTCAAATAATTAAAACATTTGGATGTAAAATATGTTAAATAACCACCTTAAAAAGTATCCTTTCCTTATTTAAAATAAATTCCTTAAGGATACAAAAATATTTTATATAAAATAAAAATGTATACACATATGTGTGTATATGTATTTTAATTACTTGAGCAATAGGATTATTTTCCTGTGTATAGGGATTCTTCTGTAATTAATAATACATCTCTCATGAGCAGGTAGAACAGATTACATTGAATATTTTTTATAATAATTAAAATATTGACTTTCATTTAAAATTTGGGAAAAAAAATGAAGAAAGAAATACTATATTTATATTATTACTGACATTGGTTCATAGTTGAGCCAAAACATATGAAATGTATTTTTTTATAGGCAAATTTTGCGCTGCAATTAGCGCACTTGATTTTCATTAGCCCCACATTTTTTATGATAATGAAATATTAATTTAGAAATACTCACGAATGAGGGTGCATTTATGTGAGGGGATCAGTCCAGTAAATCTCATGATTTGCAATGAGCAAGATGAGATATGACTTACAAACGATGCAGAGCATCTGTTTAGTGTACATTTTCAAACATCTCGACGTGTTCTTAATAATCTTGTCTTTTCACATAAATATATGCTCATCCGTAAGTCTTTATAAATTAATATTTCATTATCTAATGCAAAAATTATAGAATGATACAAGACTTTTTTGCTTAAACCTACTCTATTTGCCTACGAAAGGTGCGTCACTAATTTTGGAATATTCCGTATATACATTTCTTAAACACATACATTTTATAAAATATTTGTATGTTTTATGTAGAAAAATTATTTCATTTATTACATTAAATATAGTAATAATTTTGTCCACCTGAAATATTACTGCCATTTCAAGTAATAAAGCAAAATATTATTTACAAAAGTTAAATAATTTCAAAGCGTACATATTTTCATGGAAAACATTTATCAATAGACAGAAATCCTGATGAACGTTATAAAAATTGTTTTTTTTCCTAAACAAAATCAATTAAAAAGATCAAAGCTATCCCGAGAGCTGTAATATTGATTTATCAACATTTTATAGATGTTATAGGCAAATTTTGGCAAATTTTTCCTAAAAAATAAATATATATGATATTTGGTAACATTTATAAGCAATTCTTACGTGATTTTATCATACTACAGAATTTTAAAGACAATTATTATTTTACTATCGATGTTGTTACAATAGCCATGTTTGAATTAACAATTACATTAAAATATATTTAGATTTTTATAAGTATGTAACACAACATTTGTCTCTCATATAAATAAATTCATTATAAAGAAGATTCAATACAGTTTAAAAAATTGGAACATTTAAATCAATCCTTATATGTATGTTTTATATTAACGTTGTAATAATTTATTTTACACTATTGATTATACTTTCTGCACTAATGACTTTCATAATGACTGAGAATATCATCGTGTCTATTGTTAAAAATTGTATATTTTGGCACAATTAATAAAAAACTATTTTGTTATATTTTATTGCTTAAAGAACATGAAGTTTTTAGTAGTCGCTAGATTCCAAATCAGTATTTTAAATTAAGACATTATAATACAAATATTGTAAATATTATAAAAACACAATTTTTAAATACAATAAGACGTAATAATAAATATTATCCTTAAGTACACATATATGCACACTCACACTGAAATATAACAAATGTAACATATTACACAATATAGACACCATATACACGCACGCAATATTGTGCATATATGTATATGAACGACTTTTATGAAACTGGAATCATTATCGTTAAAAAAAGAACCTATATCATCGGTCAAGTGCTATTTAATTTATTGCTACAGTCTCGAACTTATTGCTATCTATAAGCAAGAAATTAAAATAAAAATGGGGATGGTGAACTTTCTATTACGTTAGCACCCCCACTTCTGAAAATAAGACATATTGGATATGTTATTATTTGTTTGCATAAATATAGATAAAAAAAAATTCACCAAAATTTCAGTTCACATTTTTGTTTATAATGCTCTTTTTTTATATCTAAATTTCACGATATTTTCAGATTACATCATGTGAAAACTTAAAAAAAAAAAAAAAAAAAAAAAAAAAATTCATTCGATTCCTCTTGACATTCCTTCCTCAAGCCATGACGCAAGCCTATTAAGAAACAATCGCATCTTATCTCACCTCTTCCATTTGAACGACGTTTCTCATTCTCTTGACGATTTCGCTCGCTTTGACAAATCCAATTTCCGCATCTTCCACCTGCGAGTGTCGCCGGGTCGCCTGCACGTCCGTGGCGAGCTCTTGATAACAAGACTCTCCGGAGCCGCGTCGACTGCCCGTAATGCACATAGCCCGGCGGAACAAACCGGCAACGACGGCGCATAGGCCGCATTGCATTTCCGTAGTGCTGCCCCGGCTGGAAAGCGACCCGCCATTGGCTCGGCGGCGGGTCCGAGACCCACGGGAGCCACCGTCACGTGCCTGGGTCGCCAGTTTCGCGTGTCTGCCACTACTCGCACTTTTTCTTCTGCTTTACCTCGCCCAAGATATCTTTGTCGTCCTGTCCTCTCCTCATATGTCTCTTCACGTCATCACGCGTTTCCTTTCCCCTTACGCTTATATTGCACACTTTTCTATTCCCCCCTCAATTCCCGTAGCTGCCGACTACTATGCCTGCTATGCCTATTTCTTTACTCGAGAACAGAAATTCGCATTCTCAACGATAACGCCACGGGCATGGCGTGCGTGTCACCTACACACACGGCAGAATTGATGAAAGGATTGTTAAAAGTTAAAACAGTAGACCCGAGAGATTGCAAATGCAACAGGAAGCGAGAAACAAGAAAAGAGAAAAGAGTAGAGCATGATATATCTCACATTTGGCGTTCAAAAGTTTTTAGAATATCGTACAATTTTTGAAAATGTGATATTATAAAAAGTAATATTTTCTTTTATGTATAATGACACGATGCATTTTGAGGTCTCCAAAATAAATCAAATTCCTTTCTATTGCGCTCGATTTAACTCTATACTATTTTACAAAAGAAGTATTCGGTTTCCTTTTCTGATAAGAAATACGATTCCCTATCATGTTAAGGTGAAATTCCATGTCAAAACAAATGCAACAAACTACCTATTTCGAATTAAAACTACTATTTCCTATATATTTTTAACATTTCTTTAATTATCACCTTTTCAGTTGGAATATTTATTTTTTGTGTTTATTCGCTATTGCTATTCAAATTATCGTAATCATATTTTTTTATATTCGAGTTTCTCTTTCTTTTAAGTAACAACTTTAATAACAATTTAAGTGAAAACCTAATATAAAAATATAGCAAAATTACGATAGCAATTATATTTTTTCTAAATAATAAATTTTTTCCCAACTATCCGCATCTCTCTTAACATAAATAATGAACGGCATTTTCAGATTTTCACAGATAAAAGAAGTTATGCAAATGAATAGTTTATAATGTGTGTATATAAGCTTTCAGAAAATTATATATATATATAGACATAAGAGAAAGAAAAACTAATTATTTTCTTGTACAGCATGCAGCATATATTGATATCCCATGTGTAAAAAATGATGAAATATTATCTAATATAAATATTCATGCTTAGAAAATAATATGAGAAACAGTGAGAAGTGATTGCAATTGTGTTTTTTTTACAACTACATCCTCTGTGAGAAAGCTTTACTACAATATTTAAAATAATTAAAAAGTATAGTAAAATTACTGTGCTCGGTATAAAATATAACTTCAATAATCAAATTAAATAAAATAAAAAATAAAATCATTAAAAATTTATAACATAAATATTTGATTGGTTACATTATATAATTATAAATTATATAATTTAAATTAAACAATGAAATGTATATAAAAACTAAGTAAAGAAAATATATTTTAAGAAAATATGTGTTTTAGAAAAAGAAATATCTAACAAAGAAAATAAACCGAATGTTAAAACTATAAAAATATTAAAAATATTTAATTTTAATAGAAAATAAATGTATAAAAATATATCATCTTTGTACATAAATTTAAAATAAATATATAAAGATGTATCATTTCCCAAAAATATTAAAAAATTTGGTAAAAGACATTTGTTATAACTTATTAAAAAAGTATTTTCACAAATTTTTAATATTTTATTTTACTAGAAGATATAAATTAAATTACTACACAACTTGACTGAGATAAAAAATGGAAAAGGGAAAAAAAGGAAGAAAAGCAAAAGAAAACAATTATTAATATCTCAATCATGGAGATTTAAATTTAATTATTACGTAAATATTATTTTACATGGAAAATCAATATTAATAATACAAAAATTATTTTTAAAATTATTTAAATTATTTAATTATTAAAATTATTTTTCACAATTTACTAAAAGAATATTTTTGATATTTTTTAAAATTATTATTTTATAAAATTAGGAAAACTTCCACTTTCAAAATTAGTAACAATTAGTAACAATAAGTGTGTAGCGTTCATTTTATTTTTATCTCTCTTGTAATACAGAATACTTGGTCTATTTATTTTATTTCATATCTCAAAACTAAAATAAAATTATATAAAATTCCAAATTTTGTAATAATAAAAACAAAGAATTAATAACTAAATTTAGAAGATAGAAATAATGTCACAATTACAAAATTTATTTCATTCATAGATTTACATTAATAATCCGATTATGATTGATATTTAGACACGATGTTTCTTTTATAATCCTAATTATTTTGAAATAAAACTATTGATTTTACCAATTAGTTTTTTCTTATCAAATTAAAACATAATTTATAAATTTATTGTATATGTTTGAAAACTATTAATATACATAATATTTGATTATAATTTAGTACATGTGCGCACATATATCTATATGTCTATATCTATATTTTGAAAATTTGTCGAGTAATATTAGTAAAATGATTTGAAATATGAAAAAAAGAGGAAAATACTAATGAAGAATAAATCTTTAATTTTGTGCATTACTGTTAAATATTTATACGTTAACAAAATGCAATTAATTTTTTTAAATGTTTAAATATAGGATTCTATGTTTTTAAAAACAACTTGGTTAATACAGTTTTTTTTCTTTATAAAATATATTAAAGTATGTATCTGTTTTTAGAAAAAATTAAATAAAATCTAAAAAATTATTTTTCTATTCTTGATTGTTTCATATACATTTTCGAATACTAAGCATAAATCTGATCTTCACATTTGTGTGTTACAAAATTTTAAAAATAATAAATTTTCGGTAAAGATACCAAGAAGCAAGAAGCAGAATAAATAAAATACAGCATTAATGATTAAAATAACATATGTAATAAACAAATTAAGCAATATTTTTTAAATAGAAATTTAAATGGATAATGAAATTTTTGCAATTTTATTTATTAGTTCTTATTTACATAATATTTATGTATTTCTTATCTGCTACATTCCTTATTTGCAAAAAATGAAATATTTTCAACTACACCAACACATAATAGCAATAATATACTTAAAAAAAGAACAATTAGACCGATACAAAAAGCTAATATTTTGACTGCAAAAATCCTGTTTAATATCTTTAAACTTTTTCTATGGAAATTTTTAAAGTTCACAATATATTAATGTCTAATCAATAGTATTTATGATAATCAATAGCAAATTGATTTAGAAATATCTGAATTTAATAAACAGCAAATTAATAATATGATTAGCAGCATTAAAACAAGAGTGAGAAATTGTACGTCATTCTAATATCTCTTATAGGTAAAGACATAAAAATATAAAACAACTAATATTTCATAAACTTTAGACTATATTTCTTAAATCAAACATTTTTTTTCTAAAAATGTTGCAATATCTTTTATAGATAAGATTAATAGAAAATTGCATCAAATATTGCCTTAAGAAATATTTCGTTTGAAAAAAAGTTGGAACAAAATCGAATTTTTTAATTGCATATATGTGTAATATATGTATAAATAGATAGAAGTGATAACGTGTAACAATATATAGAGCAGTTAAAACTATTCGATTTTATCTTACACTTTTTTTTCGATTTTCAAGTCATTTTGGCGACTTGTTAAAACCTCGTGCAATATTCTTCCCCATTTTCCCTCCTCCTCTCTTTCTTTTTCTTTTTCTCTCACTTGTTCATTCACTCAGTCACTCACTCAGCCACTCACTTAGCATTTTGTGTGTGTGTGTGCGTGTGTGTGTGTACATGCGTGCGTCGTCTGTTTTCTGACATGTGCGTGTGAGTGTGCATTAGATTAGGTTTGCTAGGCCGTACCATATGATTGCACATACATCCATATGTATGATTGCACTTTTACATCCATATGCATATATCGCTACATACATCACTAAATTTCTAAATATTAATAAATCTCCATTGGAGATAATTAAAATTTAATACGAGATTTCATTTCGTTTCTTTTCTGTGCTATTCTTACTCCGCGCTATTTGAATTAACGCACGGAGAGATACACGGCGTTTTTTTTTATTGACTTGAATTATTTAATGACGAATCGTTTTGTCCTCTATTTCAACCGTATCCCTAATCATCCCTAATCATCTCCTAAACACATCTCTCACGGGATCGTTAAAAACCGATCGTTAAGTGATAATTTCTAGCTTTTCTCTCTCCTTCTTTCTCTCCTCCTCCCTCCCTTTCAATCCCCCTTTTCTCTTCTTACACTTTTCTCTCCTCTTTCCTTTCTTCCCTCTTATTCCTCCCTTCCCTCTCACTATATTTATATATCTCCCTCTTATACTCCTTTCCTTTTTTCCTTCTATTCACGCTCTTAACTCCCACTATGCCATCCATAACTACGCCCTGCATAAACAACATTGTAGCGCAATTTGCGAAACTATCAAGAAATGATATATATAAACAACTGTGTTAACTAAGAATTTAAAAACTCTTCTCGATCGATCATGTATAACAATCAAATTAGTACTTCTCTTGATCTTTTTGCCGAAGCTCTTTGTCCAAGATTTTTAATCTGCTGCCTCGCAATGCTATCTTGACACGACTTGACCCTTCGACGCTTTGTGCGCTTCTCTCTCTCTCTTTGTTTCTCTCTTGTATTCTGCCTCTCTCTCTCTCTCTCTTTTTTTTGCTTCCTCTCCCTTTTCTCGAGAAAATACCTTCGGTGACTCAAGAAAATACTGATTTTCATATAACGAGTCGCGGCAATTCTTGTGCAGAGCAAACTGTTGTCGAAAGGTAACGCCCGCGCGGACACCGCGGCCGATTCCTCTCCAGGATGAGTTTGTAAGCTTCATGATCGGAAGCGCTTTCGACGGAGTCGATCTAGGTAAAAAACGGGAGCCACCGGGCCCTGAGGCCCGGCACCGTTCGGAGCACAAAGTCAAGCACGTCGTCTAATCGTCGAGTTGAGCTCGCAGGTACTCGCTGCGTACGAACATCGAGAAAATAAGCGCGACGAAAAGCGATGCTCTACGCTCTATGCGGAAAACGCAACAATATCATCGATAACTATGCACACCGGCCGGCCGCTGTGCACACACTGAATTACTGGACCCGAGCCGCGAGCGCCAAGCGAAGAGAGGAAGAGAGAGAGAGAGAGAGAGAGAGAGAGAGAGAGAGAGAGAGAGAGAGAGATAGAGAGAGAGAGAGAGAGAGAGAGAGAGACCCACTCGGTCGACGCTCGCGACCTCGGTCGCACTCGGCCGTCTCCGTGCCCTGTGCTTTAGCCCTGTCGCTGTTCAGCCACGTTACTTCCCGGCGATCTCTCCCTCGACCGCTCATCACCGTCGATATATACGACAAAGAGACTCTTCCAACGAGAGACTCTCACTACGCTGCGGGCTCTTGCCGCGAAAAGCTGGCGAGCGATATTCTATCTACCGTTGCCGCGTAGAAAAGGAGGGAAGCAGCGCGCGAGGAGAAAGGATCAATAACAGATCTCTCCCTACTCTCGTGAAACGCAACGTAGAGCAAATGTGCGCGATGTACGCATGTATTTACACATAGATAGATAGATAGATAGATAGATAGATAGATAGATAGATAGATAGATAGATAGATAGATAGATAGATAGATAGATAGATAGATAGACAGACAGACAGACAGACGGGCGCACCCAGCACCCAATATCATAGCTCTTACTTTCCTAAAACAAATTTGTCTATGCGATCTTGTAATACAATTATAAGGCAAGTCATCAATGCGTATACGCCTCGTCTGGAGATATATAACGAAGCCAGAAAAATAACTCGTTTTAAATTCTTCAATTATGAAATATATTCCTCTTCCTGTTTCTGATCGAAAATCATTCTTCTCGTAAGAGTTTCATAAAATTTCACTTTTATGTCACCAATTTTGTTCCTTTTTCATATATAAAAGGAAATCCTCTCATAATGTACAAGAATTCGCAATAAAACTAAAATAATTTTTAGATAGTATATCTAGCAAACACACATAACAAATATATCTCTCAAAAATATTAAGTTCCTAATTAATTGTTACACAGAATTAAATAAAATTGTACTGTCAAAATATTCATTCACTTTTATTTCCAACACCAATTTTATGACCAATTTTATTCTCAAGGTATCGCTTCATCATTATTTTATTTAAAAAATGGTTTAAAAATCTTATAATGTATCTTTTACTCTATTTTGTATAATTTTTAATTACCAGAAATCGAATCCTCCGTGTCCATCTATTGACAATGACCGATATTACTCCTAAGTTCTTTTCGAACTTATTACGAATAGAAAAAGAATATTTTTCAGAGCAACTTTAACTTCACAGAGAAATCAAAATTAAATGTTTTTAAATGATGAAAAAGAATTTTTTTAATATTTGATAGCGATCATCTATGTTGTTTGGACGATTATCCTGTAAAGATTTGGTCAAATCATAAAAGTAACGAATAATATAAATGTTATTTGAGATAACATTATCAATTATAAGCTGCATTTTGAAAAGCTCACATAAGAAATTTAAGCGTAATGTACCGTGAATTCTTTTATCCGCATAAATTATAACAAAAAATATTTAAAGATATTTAATTTAATTCTTTCAAAGAAATTAATGCAAGTATTTACACAAGTATGTTTTGTTTATTTACGCACAATAAAAATTATGAATTTATTTATTATAGAAAATAAATAATTATAAAGAATTTTTCAACTCAGGTATATCCTTTGAAATGAATTTCACAGAAAATCTTATTTCTATAATGAATATATAAATGTATCTCTTTTATTAGCTTAAAAACACCCAATCATCTAATACCTAAAAACACTAGCCTTAGGCCGGATCTTCATAGTCAGTTCTTATATTTAAGATCGTTTTAAATAAATTCACTCAACTATCTTATTGGTTGAAATATCATTTCAAGATCTTAAATATAAAAACTGATTAGGAATACTGATCTTAAATGCATAGTCAAATCTTATAACCATCTTAAGTATTGTCTTAAGAAGTTATCAATCATAAAGCAACATAATCACATCTTAACATAATAAAACATTAAGACGATCCTAAGAATCTAGACTGTGAATATCGACTTTAAATTTTGTTTTAAATATTTTCTCACCGACGAGATACTATTAAAGATCGACAACCGTGGGCAAATTTTCGTGTGCACTAATGGGGCCCCGGGGGCCCGGGGATAATTGAAGAACATTGATATTATCGACCGTTTTGATTGTACCGAGGATAACAAAGAGAGGATAACGTTCATTTATTACTGTTATCATGACGGATTTAATTTTAAATTAATCGTAATTCGTAAAAAGAACTATTTATTTAAAATTAAATCCAACATAATAAATAAATGTAATAAATAAATGTTTTCCTCCCTTTGTTATCCTCAGTAGAGTCAAAACGGTCGATAATATCAACGTTTTTCAATTATCTCCGGGCCCCAAGAGCGGTCACGTCACTCCCGTAAGATTATCGGTCTCTTAGTATCTCGTCGGTGATTTTATATATGAAGGTGTAACAGGCAATTCACAAATCTTCAATTTTTTAAAATTAAATTTGTCAAAAATCAAGAGTATGATAGAAACGTATAAGACAGATATTCATTTCGCATATTAGTTCGGACAAAAATACTTAAATACTGGATGTAGATATACCTACAGATATATATATATATATTTTTTTTAATACGTGCGTTACGTGATTTAAACGACTCACCGAGTAGGGATAGATTTCGTCATATGTAACTACCCAGTAGCGGGCGTTGCGATGACCCCCAAAAGACAAGCACGTGGAGTATGGAATCATAGTGGAGAGAAAGAGAGAGAAGAGAGGGGGAAGAAGGAAAGGGAAAAACAGGTGGAAAGAAAGAGAGAGATTGCTAGGGCTGCTTCGACCGCTGTTGCTGCAGTGATGGTAAACGTTGGTGGTCGAAATCGTAATGACGAGCTTCTTTAGTAATCTCGATAGCGGCGGCAACAATGACAATTATACGCAACGATGATGATAACGAAAGGTTAACGAACACGACACGACGACGATTACAACGGATGCGTCGCCGGATGTAACAATATCTACTATTAATGGCGCTCGAACTAGACTAGAGGAAAATTTATGAAAGAAAACAACGATGGATTGCGACACCGGCGACAACGGTCGACCATGAGACCTCAATGCAACCGGAAAATCGCGACTCCCCATTGGCCATGGCATGTACTGTTATTATTCGGCCACTTGGTAATCGACGCGCGCAGACGCGTTCCGAGGATCAATGGCTGCGTTCAGCAGAGAAAACAGATCAGTGAGCGCTCAATGATTTTTCGATATGATTGGTCCTTGCCTTTAGATCTTCGTTGAATGTAAGTATAGAAACCAATCATAATAAAGAATCACTGAAAGACTCACTGATCTGCTTTCTCTGCTAAACGCAGCCAATGAGAGTCCATGCTAAAGAGATTGACGACCATAGTGTAATCGATGAGGATTCACTTCGCAAAAGGATATGGGCCAAGTTTTTGGCATAAATCAATTAAATCAATAAATCCATTGCATTTTCATCTGAAAAAATACTATTAATATAGTGTCTCCGATGTTCGATGGCTCTTTTTAAGAATGATTTGATGGACAAATTAATAATAAATAATTCGTATAGTTAATAACCTTTATACCTTCATAATAAGTAAGATATGATAAGATTTATGAATATAGTAAGAATGCTGATTATATAATTAGTAAATTTTTTTTTTTAACTGGAATTTGTGTACATCCTGTTTTTACACTTTCAACTTGCATAATCTAGAAACAAAATTAGTGTTAGAAATTATAAATATCTTATTTATTACACTTACATAATATATTTTTTTGTATTTATAGTCTGAAGTTTTTTATTTATGTTTAATATATACATTTATATATATATATATATATATATATATATATATATATCATAGTTTTATATATTTATATATTACATTTATATGTCGCAGTAATATCATATATATGGCGAAATATATGGCACACATATATAGATAATATTTACTTAGTAATGCTAAATAATAATCTCTCAGATCTAATTCCTATAACGATCAATTCAATTTGTTATGTAATTTTACACATTTCTCGGGGTGATTCAATGACATCACCAGAATCCACAATAGTTGTCACACAGCCACCAGTAAGAACATTGTTGACTATGGCTCTAGCAAGATATCCCATAGTCACTGAATAATTCTCGGAGAAGAATGATGATTTGTCATTAACATTCAATATATTGTGATCCTACAAACACATAACATGTAACAAATATATAAAATTAGAAGGAAGAATTAGAAGGAAAGAAGTATAACTCTTGTATAATATATGTACATATATGTTACCTTACAATACATGATAAAACTATCTTCCACAAGTTGATTAAGATTTAACTGTTTTTGAAAACTCAATTCTGGGTTTCGAAGCAAAATAGTTGACATAATACTCATAAGCTGTAATTATTACAATTATTACAATTAGAAGAAGTTAGAAGAAGTTTTGTACTATTTCTCTATATAAAATAAATATTAATTTGTTGCTGTAATGACTACATCTTCACATTTTATATATTTTACTTTTACTTTATTTTCTTCAGCATATATTGCTGTATATTAATTTTTAATTTTTCCAATAATTTCATTAATTTTCTCTTATAATTGTATATTATACTCAACTTTATTGTAAATTATGTAAATTTAATATTTTGAGCCTATAAATAAAAAGAAACAAGAGAATATGATAAAAATTATCTACTTACTTCAACTATAATCTGACGATACTCTGGTACCTGTAGATGATGCAGCAAAGATTCCACAAGTAAGGCAAATGTAAGCTCGGAACGAGTCATGCTGGACACAACAGTTTGTTGAAGTAATTCTCGTCCGCTTATTACAATACCGCCAGGACAACGTACCAGAATTTCCCATACTTGATTGTAGAAGTGTGCTGGCACTCTGTACAAACAACCTTCAATTTTTCGGCGGGCGAGCACTGTCAGACTATTAATACAAGATAACATATTAATATATTAATACGAACATTAAATTTATTCAAAAGTTAATTTTATTGATTAACATACTTTTCCTCATGAGCCCATTCCTTGACAGTCAATACTTTGATAAGAAATTGTCGGACTTCGTAAGGACTATAATTTTCGATCGGCTTGGCGTCTTTTACAAACATTTGTAAGTAAAGTTTCATCGCCTCCAAGACCCATCTAAATGTTTAAATAGTAGTTAAATGTTGTATTACATAATAAGGATTAAGGAAAGAATGAAGCGAATTATTGAAAAGCGATGTCCTACCCGATGCGTATTTTTAATATGCCTTTGAACATTTCTGGATTAGTACCGATAAGTCTACCGCAATACAATAGAATTTCTTGTTGGAGTACAGCTTGTACCACGTTGTGCGGCTGTATTGTAGAATACATCACTGACTGTATTTCCGCCGGTGTCATGGGTTTATCAAATACCGTTTCTTTCTGTCCAATCACTCCCACTGCGATCTGATATCATTAATTTCAAAAATTGAAGAAATAGATTTAGTTTTTTATTTAGTTTTATTTAGTTTTGTTTATTTTTAGTTTATATTACATTTATTTTAATACCTGTTTTCCCTTGACTAGTACACCTGTGATAAAAGGACTGATGCTATCTACCGTATGATTTAACAGGCTGCTGCAATAGCGTACAGCCATCCAGAATCTTAAAGATCCAGCTTGTTGATATAACAATCTCAGGTTATCGTGAACTAAAATAAAAATGTATGATTGTAGGAAAAAAATTATAAACGAAAAATAAAAATCGAAAAAAGAAAGAAAACAATGTAAAATACCTGTCACCCCATTGATTTCGTAATTAATTCCTTCTCGTTTTATTAGAATATCATATAATTGACATTTGGCATATAAACCGACACTATTACGAAGTTCGTTTAATATGTTGCCAAGAGGTTCATTTAACATATACTGAAAAATAGATTACCGGTTGCCAGTTACAGATATTTTTATTTGATTAGGGAATTAAGTGTTGTCTTTAATAATTTCGTACAGAATAATCCTTGATGTCTTCAGAATAAGCGATGGCTTTTGGAACATCCGTGAGACTTTGATAACCAATATAATCGTGCTGCAATTGTCTAAACTGTGTCAAATCCAGATTTGTTTCCAGAGTATTTACGAAGTCTAAGTGTTCTGTATGTAAATAACATAAATTGAATAATTTTAAAATTCACGTAATGTATAAAAGAACAGTTCAATTAAAGAAAAAACTCAATAGATATAATTTTTATCTTTTTTTATCTTTTTTAATAATAAAAAATAGATATTATTATCTAAGTTAATCATTCTATTTTAACATCATTAAAAATGTAAAAAAAAAAATATTAAAAATCTTCATTCAAAACGGTATTAAACTTGTAAAATTTGTTGAATTAGTGTCTCATGAGTTTTATCTTTTAAGCCAAGATTATATGACATATTACCAATGCAAGATGATGAAATCAAATTTTGCAGTCGGCCAATGCGTACTTTCGTCTTATCACAGTAACCTTTTTTCAACATCGCAAAAAGGTCTAACATCTTTTTAAATTGCGGATCTCTAAACAAATTTTTGCCAAAATAAATCCTCTAATTTCCGTAACAAACTCATAAATATGCAAGCTTACCGCATATGTTCCTCTCGTATTAAAAGACATACAGTGGGACGACCAGAAAGACGCCAGTACTTGCCCACGAATTGTAATTCCGTTTTAATATCATCAATTAACAGAGCCATGTCTCTATATAAATAAAATTCAGATACTTCAAAGATCAAAGGATAACAAAGCACTGTCATACCACAGACTCTATACACCTATACATATAGGAAAATTCGTCTATTAGTTATTATATATAGCATATATTTTTCATTTTTATTTAAAAAAAAAGTACAAAATAAAGTACACACCTTGCTTGTACCTAAGGAACCTATAGGTCGTGCAGGTCGTCCTTGGAGATTTAGCTTCTTGTTTACTCCTAATTTTTGATAAACCTTCACTAGCTGAGTGGACGACAGAATTTGAACGGGTTCAACTTCGTGAGGTGTTTGTGTCTGAATACCATATGTGGCCATCATTGCTTGCAATCGCATAGATTCTGCGATCAGAACTATTTGTACTACTAAATCAGTATGAGTACCCTGGTATAAAAAAGAATAATAATACTTGTAAATCACATATAACACATATATTATGAGGACTTTTTTAAAACACTATGTAACAAAAATAACAGTCTTCTAAAATATACAGAATTCTATATAAATTTATGACAGGAAGAAATGAGATGAATTACAAATTGCAAACGAAAATTGGATATTAAATATTTTTTTACAAAATTGCATGCTAAGATATTGAAATATAACAAACTTCTTGGACAATGCAAGAAATAAAAGCAAAAACACTAATGTTTCATTATATACATTGTACTGTGTCAATAGCAAGCATATATTTTAAATTACTTACTATAGTAGGTTTTGCCTGTGTAGAACACAATAAAAAATTATTAATTTTCAATCATAAACTATAAAAGTTAACTATTTTAAAAAAATATTCTCCAAATTATGAATCAGTACACATAATTTATTTTAAAATATTATTTAATATGTCACTTAATTTTTTGTTTTTTTTCTCCCTCCTCTTTTCTCCTTCTTTCTTTCAGAGCAGAAAATCATTTTTTTTATTTTTAAAATTAGCCATGATTATACAAGTCATATCAAAATAATTGATTAATATATATATTTTTTCTAAAATATATAAAGTGAATGTTTAAATACACTTGAATACATTTTTTTCTTTTACCTGGAAAGCAGAATATCTTCCTGTTCGTCGTGGACGATTATATGATGGAAGATATCGACGAATCAGATCTAGTTCGTTGATATGCAAAAGACCAGAAGTGAGTAACTGTGCTATTACGAACATAGCTTGATTCCACAAGTATATTGGAACAGCTTCTTGATCCGCAGACCTCAGGCTTCTTCCTTCATTGCTAGGTAGCCGATAAGCGCTGCCTGGTTCATTTCTTTCAGTTTCTAAATTTTCCATGGGTACATAATAATACATGGGAATTACAGGGTCTATATAACAGAGAATAAATATTACTTGTATAATTTACAATTATCAAAAATTTACAAGACATTGTTTACATTATTTTAATGAAATTAATGGTAAAATATTTATCATGAACCTCCATTTAAATCCTTGTGCACTCTCGCTTTCAATAAATTTTGATATTCTTCCACTTGTTCTGATAAACTCTTAAATACACCATCTATTATCATAAAGATGTAAAATATTGGCCATTCACATTCGATATTATCGAAATCCTATTGAAGAAAAAAAAAACTATCAGTTACATGGTTAAAATTGAAAAATTTATAAGTTAATTTAAAAAAAATCAATTACAACATTTATGCATTGAATGTGTTATAATAATGCATATGTTTCAAAACCTTAATCTCTCCAGGTTTGTAATACCGCCGCTGTTTATCCTCTAATACTGTCTTATAACCATCTCTTCCAAATCGTTTAAAGCCATAATTGCCTTTTAGTCTGCGAATTATGTTAGTTTTTGTTTCATTGTACAGCACATCTTCGTGAGTTGCAAAAGCAGGAAAGGATATCGTTGGCAGCAAAGCCGCATCTACACTCTAAAAATCATTTATTTCTTATAAAAATTTATCTAAATCTTATCTTTCATAATTGAAATTACTTACTTTCGAGCTAGATTCTCTTGGAAGCATTGTTTCAAAAATACTACGATTGCGATTATGGGCATCTATATCAACGTATATCACAGACCATGATGCACCTTTTTCACCAAATAAGTTACAGCCATTAATCGCTTCCAATGCACTCTTCGCAATCCCGATGGAACTGGCATGAATTTCAGGTGTTCCATCATTATATCTACTTCCCCGTTCCCACATACCATAATCTGGTGTACGGTATGCTCTTTCGACATAATATACCAGATTTTGTACAAAAGCCACTTCATCTTGTGTGTATATAATTTGTAGTCCAGAGGAAATCATTTGTACTAAGAATATCAAGTAAAGAGACACAATGTCGATCTATATGGGATAGAATAGATTTGTAATAATTAAGTAAATATTTTGTTGTCATAATATATTTAACATAAATATTATAATATTTAATTATTATAACAGCAATAAAGATATGTTAATGTATATTATTATATGTATCAATAAATTTAAATATAAATTTACGCCATTATGTTCCCTAAAATTATTACTAATATTTTGCAAAACTATATATCGTAGTAATTATTAAATATTTACTTGTAAATGATGATAGTTGGCATCCTCGTAAACTGTATCACCTGTATCCAAGTAGAACTTGCAGTGTAACGCATAACGATCACATTGATTTTTCTTAAAAAGTTCTACTCTAGAGGATTGCTTTATCCAACATTCTAAAATACCTCGCATGCATTTTATTGCAGATTGTCCTAATTCATATGATTTTCCACGATCGTCATCGATACGTCTATATGCCTGATACAAACTCCATATTGCAACTGCACAATATATGCTTTCACGTACGCTACCAATCTTCCGATCGCTTGAAATCTGCGGAAACAAGCCGGTTATGCAGCTCTGATAACGTAACAATTGTCTTTTAACAATTCCATAATATATATCTAATTGTTTAAGAGTGTCCTCATAATTAGATATCTTAAGAAACATATCAGCATCAATATCTAATATGCTGCCTTGCCTTATATTTCTGATCTGTGTATTTCTGTAATAAATAATATTGATAATCTTCATTAAAAATTTTTATTTATATCGATTGTTTTTGTTAATATGATAAGTAACAAACCTCTTTGCTCCAGGCAATGTCGACGATGTAGCCATTTTATTTAAAATACTGAATAAGCTATTTTTATTTCAATGACACCTAAGGATAATTTCTTATATAGATATGTATACACACATATCATCCCAAAATGTACTAACAAAATATGGAATTTTCATTTTATGCTTTATATGAATTCATATTGTTTTAAATTTTCAATAGATTCTATCATTAGTACACTTCGGATAGTATTTTATTATTGAAAGTCATATAAAGTCTATGTTATTTTTGATACATTAAACGATAAATACGTATGAAACTTAGATCACTCTCACTAACCTAAAATATTTAATATATTTTATATTTCACATTTAATTGAATTAAATAATTTTTTTTTAATTCAGTTTAATGTCCTCGATTTTTCTCTTTTACTTAAAAATATACAATGACCGCAATTTTAAAAATCTTTCTCTTTATAAAAAAATAATCTGTTTTTTACAATCTCCTGCAATGTGCGTTTACAAATACAGTAGGTTATATTATAATTGAGCCCATGTGAAAGGACAACAGAAAACAAACGCGAGGAAAAGATTTCGTGACGTAACTACACACCACGCGTGAATTTGGAAAGCACTGGCATCCAAGGAGTCAATCGTGTATTTTAAAACAAGATGAAAATTATAAAAATATTAAAGAGAATAAGTCTATATTACGTAACAAAAAATACAAAATCCATTTAAAAAAGTGGCAACCATAATAAATCTTGACACTGGCGTCATCTGCGAATCAATCACTATCATAATCATGTGATTTTTTTCAAAACCTTATAGTCCATTATTCTAAATCCACTTTTATCAACAAGTTTCTCTAAAAGTGGCTTACGATAAACCAGAAGGCTTATAATCCATCTTTAAAGCACTTTTATAAATAAAAAAGGATTCAGAAGGCTTACAACTTTTACATAAAATACTTTTTTTTTTTGAAAATGCTTATTTTCTAAAATATTAAGAGGTTTCCACTTTTGATAAATTCTATATACATATTCAATTCTATGTTCTATGACATCGTAGCATACACATATTCAATTCTATGTTCTATGACATCGTAGTCAAATATGCATATTTATTTATAAAGTATTTGTATAAAAAATTATGAATTAATGTTATTTAAATATTTATCAAAATCAAAATTTATATCAATAGCTGATAATATTGATATTCAATTACTTCTGGAGTTTTCTTTTATGATTATGAAATTCGTCAGGATTGATGGAGAAAAAATAACTATTAAAAAATAATTTTCAATAAAAATGGGCCATTTTCGATGTATATTGAAAATTGACACTAGTATGGCAACACATTCTCGAAAATCATGAAAATCTTTACACAAATTTTTTTTTAGGTAGAAGTCTTACTTTTCAAGAAATTTTAATGAAAAAAATTAAAATAAGATATTTTGTACATACATGCATATGTATTATATGTATAGTATAATTTTCAAAACATTTTTATGTATATAATTTTCGTATGAAAATTCCAGTATTGTGTAATTGTACAAAATATATATATGATCACAGATAAAAATCATCTTTTAGCAAAATTTGTATCCATGGCTCGATCAGATCGTTGTATGTTGTTAATGTTTGCTTTGATTCTAGATGCGATCGTACCCATTTCTGTTGCAACAATCAATTGTTTCCTATAACAAATATCCAATTTAAATCCAATTCACATTATTTCACTAAGTTACAAATATATATATATATATATATATATATATATATATATATATATGTGTGTGTGTGTGTGTGTGTATATAAATGCAAAATAATGTTTAATAATGTACCTGATAAAATCCTTATTATACGATGTATTGTGCTCTTCCTTCTTTTCTTGCTCACGATAGATTTGTACATTTTTCTCTCTTTCTTTATCACGCCACACTGCATTTGCCATCATTTCTTTTCGCCGTTGTTCTTTTTCCTCCTCTGTAAAACTTGGTCTTGCTTTTGATTGATATCTTTCTTCTTTTTTATTTTTTAATTTATAATCGATGTCAGATTTAATTACCATTTTTTTATTAGTATATATCTGTAAAATCAAATATCTTAACCCACATATTATATATACCAATATTATTACATAAAACTAAATTTTCATCTTTATCAAATATATATTAAAGACAATATTTTTTTTCTTTTTAAATGATACAAAAATCCATTTTAATACAACATATACTTATGTACATTTTTCATTTTGAATTATCTCTTATTTAGTTAATTTATAAAATTAATTTTGCATTATTAGAAATTAAAGCCTTCTCACTCACCATTGTATCAGTTTGTTTCTTCGGTGAATATATTCTTTTATCATCATATTTATTCTTTGAATTACTTCTTTCCTTATTATCTTCATATTGCTTTTGTCTATTATTCGTATTATGTTTATATTCTTCTTTGTACTTTTTGCTTCTCTCGCTTCTATCTTCGCTTAATTTTCTTTTCCTAACTTGTTTTTTACTGTCGTCTAGCTTCATATCATCTGTCGAATGTTTCCTATCATATGCCTTTCTTTTACTTTCCTTTTCATATTTGACAATACTTTCGCTACTACTATTATCAATAGCGTCATCATCATTATCACTTGTACTTCTCTTTCGCTTTTTTCGCCGTCTGTGTTTTTTCTTAACAGAAGTGTCCTCAGAACTGTCTGACGTTTCATTATCAGAATCATGGCAATGTTTTTTTGACTTTTTTATTCGATTATGTTTTATTTTTTTCATTGATTTTAACAAGTTTTTTTCACTAATATTATCTTTTAACTGTTTATATTTGGTAGCTAACAACATATCTAATTTCGTTTCATCTTCGCTACTATTCTTTTGCCTCGATTTCTTTTTTTTCTTTTCGCTTTTACTTTTTGACGATTGCTGCTCTAGCTATAAAAGAAATAAATAATTGCATAAATATAAATATACACGCGCGTGCGCATTGTGTGTGTGTGAGCGTAAGTGTAGACGCGCGTGTATACACAAAGTATCTTTAAGGTACATAATTCATATACAGATACAGTGAATACAACTGAGAAAAGTTCTTTACCTTTTTATTTTATAATTTTCGTAATTAATTCGCAAGTAATGAATTGTTAATTAATAAAAATCGCTAAATAAGTATATATCGATTCATCAACGAACACATAATAAAATACAATCGCCCAATGCGTTCGCGATTGCTAGAAATGACGAGATATTTAGGAACATGCACTGTACTATGAGCCATACATAAGATATCTTATCATTTGTCTATGCACAAGCAATGTACCATTAATTATGAGACACTTTGTGTCTGTGTGTTTGTATAAATAAACATATGATTCAAAGTATAAAAAAGCAAGTATATCAATATCCATTTACCAATTCTTTAAGTTGTTTCAGTTTAACAGGATTTTTCAAAAGTTGATTCCTACTTTCTATTTCTTTCTTCCTTATAGCATATAGAGGATCCTCTTGTATTTTTCTAGCCAGATCCACTTGTTCATTGCCAGAGAAAAATCGCAGTGAAGGTGGAATGCATTCTATCAAATAAAAAAAAAAATATATAAAATGTTTAATAATATATTAAATACACACATAATACATTAAACTACACACGCGTGTAATTATATCTTAATTATATCTTTCAGTACTGATATAAATTCTTATACTTTTCAAACTTCTTATACTTTTCAAACTTTCTTTATTAATAATTTTTTAATAAATAATTAGAATTGACTAAAATTTTGCAAATGTATTCACAATGATAAGTATATTTCAAAATTATTAAGATCAGTCTCTATAATATTGTATATTATATACAATATTAATCACAAATTAATGCTATATATGATATATAATATATAATAATTTCAATAAATAAATATATATATAAATTTATAATCTATAAAAACTATATATTACTAATTATATATAGAAATATGTTAGATTATAACTTGTAGGTACAACAAAAGATATAAAATATAAAGATTTGAATAATTGCAATCCGACTATTATATCATAACTGTTATATAATATATATTGTATAATTCATACATCTTTTATTTACCATATTCGACATGATTCTTTGGCATTCTATTAAACTCTGCATCTTTTTCCGCCTGCTGCATTTGTTCAAAAGCCTTGTCAACTGGCCTTCCTAACAAATACTCTTCTCTATTGACCATTTGATTAGGTCCTTTGTACATCCAATCCAATTTCTTATTATCTTTATTTTCTATTACACCTTGTTCCATAGCATACTTTTTTATATCTTCCCGATCTTTTTCCATTTCAATTTGCTTCTTTAACTCGGCTATCCTTTTATTCTCTTGATTATTCTGCTGTTCAGCTTTTCTTACTTTCTCCATATTTTTCATGGTTGATGGATGCCATGATTTCTTCAAATTCTTTAAAGGATTTTATGTTTATTAATGAAAAGATATGGCAAACACTTTACATAATTTTGTTTTCTAATTCCCTCTTTCTTTTTAATGAATTACTCACCAAATCTCCACCTCCCATGTTGTTACAGTTGCAATAACACTGTTCACTGTACAAAATTTTTGCAATAAAGCTACTACTGCAATTGTCAATATAACACGATTATTGTTAAGAAAATTGTTTAACTTTTTGTAATAAAGCATTAAAATACAAATCTTTCCAGTTTTTTTATTCTCATTTTTCTTATTTTGCCATTCAGATTTTGTTGCATTTATCTCATTAAATTACTTTTAAATGTTCACTGATTAAAAATACAAGTATTATTTTTAAGGATTCGTATTAGAAATTGAATAATATTGAACTATATGCTACTGCCTAAGTTTATCTATGTAAAGGTTATAAGATTGGGTTATCTGCTCCTCGTTATCTATAATGTAATCATATGATCGATTAGAATATGCAAACGTGTAATTACGTAAACAAAGAACTGAAATACATTGACTGAGAAATAAAACTGTAGCATTTTCAAATACACTGAATTGATTATGGTGTAATCGATATAAGAAATTCGTACACAAAAAGAAGAACAATCTTCTTCTTTCTCTCCTTCTCCTGTAGCAGAGAGAAGCCTGAGAGCGGACATGCCCGCGATTTAGTCCCGAGCTACAATAGGTGATTTAAGCCTTAAGTCATAAGAAATTGACCAATCATAATCGATTATTCTCCTATTCTTTGACTATGATTCGTCCATTTCTTATGATTTAAGGCTTAAATAACCTATTGTAGACCGGGACTTAGCTGCACTTTATTTTAAAGCGCCTCTATGTTCATAAAAACGTGGACATTAAACTATGTAGCCAATATCCATGATCCTGTAGGTAATGTCCATGATTGCGTGGTTCTCATTCGTGCTATGTCCAGGATTTTGTGGTTTTGTTCCATGCTATATGCAGGACTGACAATTAAATAAAAAGGGACGATCAATCTGTATCCGTCCTTGTTTCACAAAATGGAAAAGTGTCGTACTGATTTTTTTATCACAATTCTGACAAATCTCGTTAGTTACAACAATCTTCTATGCTATAACTTTTCTTACGTTTTTAGAAACAGATCAATTTGTAGAGGCCCTCCGCCACCCCCGCCAATTTCATTTCTTGGCGGTCCTCTTTTCTTTATATACATATTTTAAATTTTCTTATATTTATTATTTTTATGCAATATAAAAAAAATTATTACAATATAGAACATAATTGAATAATATTCAATAAAAATATAATAAAAATACAAAAGTTTAATAAAAAGAAAGAAAAAAACATCATAACACAATAATATAATACAATAAGATAAAAATACAAAACTTTCCGCAAGATATAGGATAGAATACAAAATTCAATCAATAATATAATAATTATATATTTTTTATTTTTATTTACCATGTTATATTATATTTTATATAATATCATATATTATATTGAAAATCATTTTAAGTAATAATAAAATATAAAAAAAATAAAAAATATATAATTATGTACAAATAAATACAGCGCTTTTATATTTTATATTTTTAAATCGAAAATATTTAAAGAATAGAATATAATAAATAGATTAGGCGTTTAAAATACCAACCAAATGTTATTTATTATATTTTGTTCTTTTTACAATTAATCTTTTAAACACATTTACAATAAGTTTTTAAATTATTAAATTAAACAAATCCTTAAACCATTGTTCTATCCGAATTTTTTAATATTCCTACCTACCCGTATTATTTTTAATTAATTTATTTTATTAATTTCTAATTTAATTTGTTAATTCTTCATAATTACATTTAAATGTAATTATATAATCATATGAAAAAATGTAATTGTAAATATCATTTTATAATAAATTTATTTAAATAAAATCATCATAGAATATTTAATTTTTATAACATTTCCTTATTGTTTTAATTGTTTCCCACCCGAATTCTTACCCACCCGAATTTTCATAATGCTATAGATACTGTAGTACTATCTACAGATAGTACAGTACTACCTATAGTGCAGATATAGAAAGCACTTTATCATTCCCCCCCCAATTACGTGCAATCGCACATATAAAAATTACTATTATTAAATTACTATTATTAATTACTTACTTATTTTTAGTTTCTCTCTCTATATATATATTATTGATTAATCTTTTGTGATTCTTCAGGCCAGATTGGACCTACCTTTCGCTGTTCCTGGCCACGTTGCTCCATCGTCGATTTGGTCACATAGCCAGAACTTCTGGCCACATATAGCCAGAAATAAGAAAGGAGGTACTCCTTCAATTACCGGCTAAATATGCCGGCAGATTCTTTGTTCGACGCGCGCATAACGGTCATACAATCGTGTCGGTCGCGAAGGCCATTCAATATTAATAAAATATGAAATTTATGGTAAAATCTTCTAAAATTTATATGAAATTTTTGAAGCTCATATAATAATATCGCGTTTTTTGTACATGTGATTAATCTTCGATTTAAAATAAAAAAATTCAATTACATTATGATAAAAAGAATTTAAGAAAATTGAATAATAAAAGTATTGCGATAATAAAAATAGAAAAATATTGTGATCTATATAATTAATATATATTCAAAGAAAAATATGTTCAATGAGAAAAAATCTAAGACCCATATGATTCGTATTATTCACGTTTGTATTATTTACGATCGAAACCGTTTATTTAACTGTCACCACACAAAGAGAATGATTTCTTTAGATTTAATAAATTTTATTAGATTCAAAAAAATTTATCTTTTGAAATAGTCCAAATAAATTATTAATTCTACAAATTCAATTTTTCAAATAATAAGTAACTTTATTTTAAATAAAATATTTATTTAATAAATTGTTTGTAAAATAATAACGCTCTTTATTTATGTTTTAACAAAGAATTATGTTTTATTAAAGAATCTCTTTCTTTCATTGAAACAATATTTAATCTAGCCAAACAAAATATTATTTAGTTCAAAAATAAATTTTATTTCCTTTAAATAATAATGTTTTTTCTATTAAACATCGTAGTATATTTTAACAAAACAAACAACAACAAAATTCTTAATTCACCAACTAAATTTTAATATAAAATTACGTTGTTTAAGTTAAATAAATTCAAATCAAACAAATAGAATTGCTAAATCTAAAGAAATCTTTTTCTCAGTGCTTGAATTAGATGAGAACGATGTAAAAGATTCAAAATGAATGACGTGAGATTCAAGCGAGATAATAAATTTCTCGTATAATCAGCATGCCAATATTACGTAAATTGTTATGATATAAATTCTAAATACTAGATATTGTATCTATGCAATTCATCAAATATAATAGTATGAGTAATAATAAATTCAATAAATAATGTAAATGAAAAAATATATTAACAATACTTGTATTAAATTAGAATTAAATTAAAAATAAACTTTCAAAGATTTCAATACAAAATAATGTATTTTAAATAAGAGTAAATTCATAATTTATAATTATTAATTTATATTCCGCGAGACAAAACATTTACTGAATCTCACGTCATATTAAATTTTGCTTTAACTTACGTAAAGCCAAGTTATTATATAGATGGATAGATTAAACGTGATTAGGATCAAATCGGCATGCTTGTTGTATAATTTGTTATGTTAATGTTTGCTGAACATTTATTTATGTTTATAATATTCATTATTAAAAAATTTCTGAATTTCATACATATATACTACATATATATATCTCTTTCATGCACCGATTTAAATATTTAATCTTGGTATCAAAATATGGGAAGAGGAAAGATGGGTAATAAATAAAAATACATAATATGTGTATTTATATTATTCTTATTTCATATAAATATAAATTATGACTCTCTTTTCATTTCAATCCTCATGACACATGTCCAAACGTCAATAGGCACCAACACGACGCGGTTTCCAGGCCGCTAGGACTCACGGGTCCAAACAACAAACGCCAGCCCGGCGCACTGGACTTCGTAAAGCCAGGACACCTGACAAACCTTCTCTGCAAGGGCACGTTTCCTCCGGAAGGCGAGAGTACATGCCTACTCTCAGACTACTTTAAGCCTCCGTTGGGCAGCTTGCAGTATAGACGCAATAGAGATTTCCCGAAGGTCTCGTACGCCTAGAATGTGGGCTCAGGATAGATCGGAGGACCGTGACCTCCAGTTAATCCCTGCCCCGACTGGGCTGTTGGTCTAATGTATTTAGTCTAGGATAGTCCTAGACACAATGCCCGATCAATTTAGACAGTGGCGATCAGACCTCAAAGATTACTATTTTTTCAATCATAGTAATCCAATCCAACAGAGAGTCATAATTATATTTATATTTTATATTTCCATTTATATTTCTTCATTTAATATGAGAAATATATCATAATATGAGTCATAATATGATCTCCGATCTTGAATATGAGTTGAATATGAGAATATATATAAAACATTTAAAATAAAAATTTAATACTTTTGAAGAATTTGAATTAAATTTCTTTTACGCGATTTTATTTCTTTTATGCTATTTCAAATGTTTATTTATTTTAAAAATTTAATGAACTAATAAATTCTACATATTAATTCTATAGATGAATAAATTCTATATTTCCTATATATTTCTATATATTTCTATATATTTCCAAAAAATACCTAATAAATTAAACTCTATTATTTTCAAAATATCTGTCACTTTATATGGTACATAAGTATTTAATTTAATTTAATTTCTTAAAACGATTAAATTACTTTACTTATTTTATTTATATTTTCTTGCAAAATTATTTGATAATTTTTAGCAATTAATATATCCCGCAAATGAAATATAAAAAACGATATAAAATAATAAAATCAATACAAAGAACTCTATTTGTGCAAGTACATTATAATAAATCAATAATGTTATACCAAGATTAAATATACAATCTTAAACTGTTTACATCTATCCATTTTAGGACAACAAATCTATGAAAATATATCCAACTGCAAAATTTTAATAATAAATACTATAATAATATAATAATATAATACCATAATAATAAAAATAATCTAATATAAGTTTCATAGATTTGTTATCCCTACAAGTATAAAAAATTTATCACTCACCGATCCGATGCGCAACAGCGGAGTAAATCTGCAACGTAGCTACGATGATTCTGTAACATACAAAGAGAATATTCAAATTATATTAGCGTTCGAAACATTAGATATTTTAAAAATGTTTACGTATATCGAATCTTGTTTTTCAATTAGATATATATGAAAATAATTAATAATTAATAAATAATTTTCAAAAAAGATCTTTATAGAAATAAATTCATATTAAACTTTAAATTATTTTTCTTTCCCAAAGTATAAATTTTAAATGATTGAATTCAATGAAATAAATGAAAAAAGAAATAATTCCAAATAAATGAAAAAAGAAATAATTTCATCTCGACAAAAAATTTATACTTACCGCAAGGTTGCTCCGCCGGTGCCCGATGCCTTTCCTAGGCCTCCTCCTCCTCTCAAGGTGTCGGGTCGTCGGATGTCCTCGCAGCACAGGACACTCGCGAAACACACTCGCGAATTATTATAAGCGCGCGGAAACTAACTTTCGATAAGTCTTTCGCGCGATATTTGACGGCACTCCGCGTTTAGCTGCCCGTGAAAATATCAAGTTCCGTCGGTCCAGTCAGCACCCGGGTCGGTGAGCTTTTCGGGACACACGATAACTCTTCGAGCAAAGGCTAGGACCGAAGCGGAAGAAGACGAATCGACTGACTTGAATCCGACGTCTCTTATTTCTGAGAAATCACGTCTAAAATTGACTCAACCATCGCATAGCCAACGGTTCAGGTCGAATCACCAGGGCGGATACCATACACGTGATATCAAAAGTCACCCTGGCTATCGAGAAGGCTGGTAGATGTGACGAGAGAGAAGGTACCCACCGCCGATGCCTAACAATCTAGACAATCGGGCAACCGGGATCCAGCCTCTCGGCACACGCAAAAACCGTCCGACTAAGTCCTGGTCAAGTCAGATTAAACGCGATTTATTAGGGAGAGAAAACAAGAAAAGCGACGAAAGCAAGTCGATCGATTGAATTCTTGCCGATTGGGACCGAACCACTTGTCGAAGACAGAGCGTGTTCTCAATTAGCCGTTTAATGCATTTTGCAACTGTGCGAAACACAACACATCAAGCGATAGCGAGTGCGTGTAACATTCACAGCCGGCATCACCAGTGCCGCGACGCACGTGGCGTGAAGACGTAGCCGACTACGTCTCAATGAGACATCCCATGCTCCCTGCACCCCTTGACAGTACGACTCCCGGCACGAACCGTGATACTTCTCAAACGAGCCCTCGCAGGACGAGGAAAAGCCTTTCAGTCTGATTTACTCTATACGCGCGATATTTGACGGCACTCCGCGTTTAGCTGCCCGTGAAAATATCAAGTTCCGTCGGTCCAGTCAGCACCCGGGTCGGTGAGCTTTTCGGGACACACGATAACTCTTCGAGCAAAGGCTAGGACCGAAGCGGAAGAAGACGAATCGACTGACTTGAATCCGACGTCTCTTGTTTCTGAGAAATCACGTCTAAAATTGACTCAATCATCGCATAGCCAACGGTTCAGGTCGAATCACCAGGGCGGATACCATACACGTGATATCAAAAGTCACCCTGGCTATCGAGAAGGCTGGTAGATGTGACGAGAGAGAAGGTACCCACCGCCGATGCCTAACAATCTAGACAATCGGGCAACCGGGATCCAGCCTCTCGGCACACGCAAAAACCGTCCGATATACTAAGTTCTGGTCAAGTCAGATTAAACGCGATTCATTAGGGAGAGAAAACAAGAAAAGCGACGAAAGCAAGTCGATCGATTGAATTCTTGCCGATTGGGACCGAACCACTTGTCGAAGACAGAGCGTGTTCTCAATTAGCCGTTTAATGCATTTTGCAACTGTGCGAAACACAACACATCAAGCGATAGCGAGTGCGTGTAACATTCACAGCCGGCATCACCAGTGCCGCGACGCACGTGGCGTGAAGACGTAGCCGACTACGTCTCAATGAGACATCCCATGCTCCCTGCACCCCTTGACAGTACGACTCCCGGCACGAACCGTGATACTTCTCAAACGAGCCCTCGCAGGACGAGGAAAAGCCTTTCAGTCTGATTTACTCTACTACGATTTACTCTAGTACGGCACTCCCGAAGAAAACGCGCGACGCGACGAACTGGCTACAGTTCGTTTATTCAATTAAATCGGCGGCGGAAAAGTTATTAATAACAGTAATATTATTCAATGTTAATATTAATGTTACTAATAACTGTGCAACGGGTATTGGTTAGCTTCTTCGTCTTTGGAGTACGTACCCGAGTAGCACAAATTAATCGGCAAATTATCAGTCGACATCGGATCAACAGTGGCCAATATTCTGCCGACTAATAATGCTGCTTAGGTAACCCCTCAGAATACTGAGCCCCTCTGCCACGACAAGGCCATACCCTTTAGAGGGGTTATCATTTTTAAAAAGTCATAAATTTCAATAGGAATAAGACGCGAAATATCTATTTTGTTAAGAAGTCATTTTTTCGATACATTTATGTCATTAATCAATCATAATTAATAAGTATTTACTATTATTCATATGATGCTACAACATTTGGTATTGTTTAACAATAAAAAAAAATACGAAGGGACGCGGCGCGACACGCACTGCTATCTGCTCCTATGAACGCCGATTAGAGAAAAATAACACGTGGACGGTTCGTAAATACCGGCCGTATATACATATAGTGCGCGCGCGCTAACCCGGCGCGTAAACAATGCTCAAGGCTACGTCATCAACAATAATACAATTAATATTTAACTGATACGAGGCTCTAACATATTTTGATAACTCAATACTGCCAAATACTGGCAGTAATAGTACTGGCAATAGTTAAGAATACTTTTAAAATCGTGTGAACCTCCAGAAATGTATATAGACAGATTTCGCAGTCCTTTGTCGCTCAAGCATGATTAGGATAAGCGAATAGATAAATTCCGATTGTCAGATTCAGATACACGTAAGCTAGTTAAACTGCTATGACCATGACAGTGGGAAAAAAAATGTACGACATATAAGCGAAAATTCAAGTCTGGAGGGAAGTATTCTATAATTCTTTTAATTTAACAGTTTATACTAAATTTATATCGTAAAAATTCATAAAAATAAAAATATTAAAAATATCTTTACGAAATTCACAGTTGAGCAAATTTAACTTAAATAATAAAATTTGAGAATATATAAAAGTAATTATTTTAGAAATCTACAACTTTGCACAATTAAGCTTATATTAAAAAATTAAATTCGATAAATCACAAAAACAGAAACCTAAGAATTTACAAATGTAGATTTTCAGAGAGCTGAGATAAATAAAGAATATGATATAATCTCAGAGAGTCAAAGAAAAATCTATTTAAATACACACACATATAAAGAAAAAGGATAATATAAAGAAATATAAAGAAGGAAAAGATTTTTTTATGAAGTTTATGTATTCAAAATTTTTTAATAATATTAACGTAAAATACGATAATATATTTATATTTTTGTTCCAAGATTTTGACATATTTTATTATTAAACTTTTCTTATTAAATTTTTATTATTAAACTTTTATTATTAAACTTTTCTTATTGAATAAAACTGAATGCTCACTGTAAACTAGAATCTGTCGTTTGTAATCTGTACTGTATTCGCGTATCAACATTACATATTACGCTCTATAGTCTATATCTATAATAATTGCCGAAGATTCTCAATTATAATATTAGTATAAAATAAATAAGTCGCGTGTACTGATGTGTGTTATGTGTATATGCAAAGACAGACACACACACACACACACACACACACACACACAGAGAGAGAGAGAGAGAGAGAGAGAGAGAGAGAGAGAGAGAGAGAGAGAGAGAGAGACAAGCTAATCTTGTATGACTTAATTCTACTTTGTCGTGCGTATTCATTACTACAGGCAAATGCTACTACAGGCAAATATGTTTCTTTAGTAAAAAAAAATTTTGAAAAATTTATACTTGTGCGTGTCCATGACTCTTTCATTCACAACAGTGTTCCTCATTCTTTTCTGTACAAATTGCAAAACAACAAATAATAAACAAATAAATTCTCTGGACAAAATTCACAGTATTTAGTTTCATATTAATCAACGTAATGTAAATAGCAAGTTGCGTTAAATTTGTTACTTTGAATTTTTAATTTTCAAAGAAAAAAATAAGAACGTTAGTGAGAAAAAATCTTTATATAATAAATTTTCACTATATTTTCCATATAAATATTACTATTATTATCTTGCACATTAAATGGAAATCGAAATATATTCTTAAAAATTTGAATATCTCATTTAAGAAGTAAATTTCAGATATATTACTAAAGATTTTTTAAGCAACATATTTCTCAGATTATGTTAATGTAACAAAACTGACGCAATACGTTAATGCAAATAATACATAACAATTATTAACTTAAATATCAATTAATTCACTCACCCTGTCCTATGCACCCATTTTCTTTTTTGGAAATGCAATTATTATTTATTGAACAAGTACTTTTGATTTTAGAATATGTAAGATTAATAAAAAATAATTTATTATATTTTTTAAATTTTTATGTTAAAATTACATGCTACTTCAATTAATCTTTTATTTTTAATGTATCAAAAAATTATTAAGTTAAGAAGTAAAATATTTAATACGAATATTTTGTTCAATTATAATATAGTATCATTATAATTATTTAAATAATATAATGTTTTTTACTTATTTTAAATATCAAACCTAACAAAATGTAATTTTATTTTAGATCGGAGAAATATAGTAAATAGTAATTAATGCACTCACCAAGTTCTGCTTTCCAATAAAATTTTATTGACAGCTTTCTCGAATCACATACACATTAACAACGATCACTTTATTCGGTACTCTTGACATTTACGCGAGCCACGAGAGAATTTCACTTGCCGCGACGCAACAGGTACGAAAATTGTATAAAGTAACAATTTATAAACGAATGGGATTATATTTACTCACTGCACTATTACTTACGCAATAAAATAATCTGTCCACATTAGCACTTTAGGTATCATATCTGCGGGCAATTGAATTTGAAACGCAAGAAACACGGAACGCAAGAAACATGGAACGTTTGATTCGGAACACGCGCGAACAAATATGACGCAGCAAGAAGACCGCGCGATATGTTGATGATGACGGTCACATGCGTAAATATGTATATTAAATTAAAACGAAATATCTCATTTCGATTTGAAAATTTCATACCTAATATGATTATTAATATTAAACCTACATCGCGTTTGTCTCGATATTTTTGTTGTATTATTAAGCGAATAATATAATCTGTTCGAACGAATATGCGCGCAAAATTTTATTCTGTGACGATACAAGTACGCGATTGTCGCATTTCACGAATGAATGGGATTCTATTTATATATTACACAGTTATTTATGTAATAAAATAATTACCCATTTCCATGTTCGATATTCTAGGCATCCTATTTGCGTATAATTTGAGTTTCGGAAACGCGAGAAATACGGAGCATCCTATCCGGCGCACGGCGCGACAAATATGCGCAATGAGAAGACCAAGAGTGGCGCGATACGACACCGCGCCGGCGCGTGACGTCACGTGACCTCGGCGAGTAAAGGCAACAGCGGCAAGAATTGTTTATGTTACGTTAATAAATATATCAAATAGAAATAAAATAACTCGCTTCCATTTGAAAATTTCATATTTAATATGAATAAATTAATATTGTGCGACATTAAATCGCGTTTGTCTCGATATTTTCATTGTATTATTACGCGAGCTATATAATCTGTTCGAACAAATACGCGCGCGAGATTTTATCCTGTTACGATACAAGTACGCGATTGTCGCATTTCACGAATGAATGGGATTCTATTTATATATTATACAGTTATTTACGTAATAAAATAATTACCCATTTCCATGTTCAATTCTAGACATCCTATTTGCGTATAATTTGAGTTTCGGAAACGCGAGAAATACGGAGCGTCCTATCCGGCGCACGGCGCGACAAATATGCGCAACGAGAAGACCAAGGGTAGCGCGACACGCCACCGCGCCTGCGCGTGACGTCACGTGACCTCGGCGTAATAAAGGGAACAGCGGCAAGAATTGTTTGTGTTACGTTAATATATATATCAAATAGAAATGAAATAACTCTCTTCCATTTAAAAATTTCATATCTAATATGAATAAATTAATATTGTGTGACATTAAATCTCGTTTATCTCGATATTTTCATTTTATTATTACGCGAGCAATATAATCTGTTCGAACGAATACGCGCGCGAGATTTTATCCTGTTACGATACAAGTACGCGATTGTCGCATTTCACGAATGAATAGGATTCTATTTATATATTACACAGTTATTTACGTAATAAAATAATTACCCATTTCCATGTTCAATATTCTAGACATCCTATTTCCGTGTAATTTGAATTTCGGAAACGCAAGGAATACAGAGCGTCCTATCCAGCGCACGGCGCCAACAAATATGGCGCAACGAGAAGACCAAGGGTAGCGCGACACGCCACCGCGCCTGCGCGTGACGTCACGTGACCTCGGCGTCGTAAAAGCAACAGCGGCAATTATTGTTTGTGTTACGTTAATATATATATCAAATAGAAATGAAATAACTCTCTTCCATTTAAAAATTTCATATCTAATATGAATAAATTAATATTGTGTGACATTAAATCTCGTTTGTCTCGATATTTTCATTTTATTATTACGCGAGCAATATAATCTGTTCGAACGAATACGCGCGCGAGATTTTATCCTGTTACGATACAAGTACGCGATTGTCGCATTTCACGAATGAATGGGATTCTATTTATATATTACACAGTTATTTACGTAATAAAATAATTACCCATTTCCATGTTCAATATTCTAGACATCCTATTTGCGTATAATTTGAGTTTCGGAAACGCGAGAAATACGGAGCGTCCTATCCGGCGCACGGCGCGACAAATATGCGCAACGAGAAGACCAAGGGTAGCGCGATACGCCACCGCGCCGGCGCGTGACGTCACGTGACCTCGACGTAGTAAAGGCAACAGCGGCAAGAATTGTTTGTGTTACGTTAATATATATATCAAATAGAAATGAAATAACTCTCTTCCATTTGAAAATTTCACGTTTAATATGAATAAATTAATATTGTGTGACATTAAATCGCGTTTGTCTTGATATTTTCATTTTATTATTACGCGAGCAATATAATTTGTTCGAACGAATACGCGCCCGAGATTTTATCCTGTTACGATACAAGTACGCGATTGTCGCATTTCACGAATGAATGGGATTCTATTTATATATTACACAGTTATTTATGTAATCTAATAATTACCCATTTCCATGTTCGATATTCTAGATATTCTATTTACGTGTAATTTGAATTTCGGAAACGCGAGAAATACGGAGCGTCCTATCCGTCGCACGGCGCGAACAAATATGACGCAACGAGAAGGCCAAGGGTAGCGCGATACGCTATCGCGCCGGTGCGTGACGTCACGCGACCTCGGAGTCGTAAAAGCAACAGGGGCAAGTATTGTTTGAATTACGTAAATATATATATCAAATAGAAATGAAATAACTTGCTTCCATTTGAAAATTTCATATCTAATATGAATAAATTAATATTGTGCGACATTAAATCAAGTTTATCTCGATATTTTCATTATATTATTAGTAGTAATATGTGAACGAATGTATATGCCACGGCCCTACAATGAAAAAATATAAAGAAACGCGAAGCGACACACTCCGCAACTTGTTCATACGAATGCCGGGTAACGAATGATAAGACATGGAGTGCTCGTAAACACGGCGCGCGCTCATAAACATAAACACGGCGCGAGCTGCATACCATAGCCGCGGCATGTAAACAATTTTGAAGGCCATGATATCTACAATGTGTGTCAAGCGAAATATTTAACAATATTACAAATAATATCTAACTAATATAAACTCTACAACGTCTTTTGATAACTCAACATGCTTAAATGCTATAATATATTGAAGAATATTTCAACAATTGAAAAGCTGCTAATAAATTTTTTGATAGGAGCTCACTGGAAAATTCCTAGGCATCTGCCAATGGCGATTGAAAATGACGCATTTGAGATGCTTCCGCTTTTTCTGCTGAACATAGCCAATAGACCTCCAGATCAAAGATGTCGACACAAAGTGAATCTATTTTACCGTGGTATTGTTGTCATTTGTTTAAAGTAGTGTGGCCACGCGGAAATAATTTTGAATATTATTTAAGCAATTATGTCACAATCAGTTTATTACGACGAAGTGGAAATCGACGATTTTGAATACGACCAGGACGAGGAAATTTATTATTACCCCTGTCCGTGCGGCGATCAATTTCAGATATCTCTTACTGAATTGGCTGCCGGTGAAGTAGAGGTTACGTGTCCTTCTTGTTCCCTTATGATCAAAGTAATCTACGATAGGGAAGTATTTCGTGCTAAACAAGAAGAATTCGAGAAGAAAAACGGAAAGAAGATATTAACGGCACAAAAAGTTTAAGGTAAACACACTTTTCTGAAAATTTTCTAAAATAGGTTAAGATTGTAAAGATGCAATCCTATGACTTAAGCAGAAATTTTAAATATATGTAAAGCTGTGATCTATGCGTAAAACTATGATTTATGGATTGTTCTAAAGATCGTAGATATGAAGAATAATTAGTAAATAATGATTAAAATTAATCAGTAAATATGATTAAGATTTAGATTATATATTTCAGATTTTTAAAAAACGCCATAGATTTTAAAAATATATTCAATAAATAAATAAAGTCTTTACTACACAATATAAACTATGACTTCTTGATCGTATAGCATAATCTTGTACCTTGTAACCATATATTTTGTAAATTTTTTTAAATATACTGCTTTTAATTTACATCAGTTATTATTCAATCTTGAAACATAACATTGATCAAGCTGAAATTATAAATTTGCATTATTAAATTAATTAATTGAATATTATTTAATCTTATAAATCTATAAAGAATATATTACAAAAGATTGCTAAAGATGCATATTTAATATTTTCATATAAAAACAGATTAACAAAGAAAACTTACTGCTTGATGATCTAGTCAAGCGTTTTTGTTCTTTTTGGTTTATGTATCTTTTTCTTTATCCACTGAAGAAAATTATAATTTTGAATTAAAATATAAGTTCATAAAATTGTTTAGTTATCAAATGAGTGTATTTAATTTGTATATGTTTTGTTTTACATATTTTTTTTTTAGAAATGTTGCATAATCTAACTTTAATAAATTTTATTGATATTGTTTTAATTAATTTAATTACTACACTAGGATATAAAGTAATAGTCAGAATGGCAGGACGTAGTAGAGGAAAGCCTGCCATGTCGTTTTCCATGGAGCAATTGGGCATCTCTAAAGGAGAAACATTACCAGCATCAGTTCTGCAGCCATCTCCAAGTTATCCCCCGCTGGATCACAAGCCTCTACCTATTCAGCTAACCACTGAGATGAGTTACTTGGTAGAATTAAAAAGGGATTTTACTGATTATATGCGAGAATCACCAAACAATGTGCAAGCTGCTGTATTAAATGAGGATGTTGAACGATTCTATGAAGATTTTGAAGAGACCATTGCAGAACGTAATAAATCAGAATATGAGACACGTCACGATTGGAGTATAATGCCAATGGAATTAAAATTATCGAGAAAACGAAAATCCCAACAGCAAAATACAAGTCGGAACAAGAAGAAGAAGGAAATGGATATCATTAAGAAACTAGCAGAACTGGAAAAAAAAGAAGACGTACAACGACCTGAGGTAGAAGAAGAGGGCAAAGAGGAAGGAGATGAAGATGAAGACGGTGAAGAGAAGGAGACGGGAGAAGGTGCAAAAGATGAAGAGGAAATTGATGAGATGGATGATGGAACTGATTATGTGAATGAATACTTCGAGAATGGCGATAATTACTATAGCGAAGATGATAATGATGATGATCAATTTTTTGATACATAAAAATTATGTATAAAAAAATTTTATAGTCTTGATCTTGTTGTGATCTCAGGGACAATTTGTTTTAGAAACTCTAATAAACAGTAAATGTAGCTAAATTATATAGAATTTTTATTATTTGTACCTGTTGCTCAATTGCATATTATTGTTTGAAGATGGAAATTAATGTGCGTATATTGAACTTTTTATTTTACTTTGTTATTGATGAAAAAAGGAAAGATTGTTATAACATACGAGCACAATTCAAAATAGGGACATATGACAATTAAAACAGTCTAGAAATCACAGGAAGCGTCGATGTGTTTTTTATTACGAGTATTTCACAATTTCTAATATATAATATATATTTATAATCGTAAAATCTGCAATTAATATAATAAACGATCTTTCTCTATGATGCAATCGGATAGTATAAACGCAACATTTCTGGGATGAGTGATGTAAGAAAGAGAAAAGAGTGAAGAGGGAAACAAAGATGTAGGGGTGTGGTGGAAATGCGCAAAAATGTCACATTATTATATATATATATAATACTCATTACGCACATTTCGTTAACTTTCAATATGATTTTACATATTTCCATTTTTATATATAACTTTTTCCTTTATTTTTTTGAAATACCGTTGTCTATAAATTATGTGCTTCGAAAATCCATGTATTATAGAAATGAAATAATGGTTAAATTGTGAAGAGAAAATGTTTTGCAAGTTTCTGAAAGATCCCATCACTACATCATTTGTCATCCTTCAAAATCGAATGATAGAATATTTTCAGATTATTCGGAGGGCCGAATCTTTTGCGATAAACCATACCATGATAGATGGAGTAAGAAAACATTTCTGTTTTACTAAGCGCAACATGACATTATACAACATGAATAATTATAAGTTTAGAGCGTCACAATTTGGCAGTAAATCGAATAAGCAATTCCATTCGTTGTGGCTTTCTCTATCAAAACCCTGTTTAACCAAGCAATCCAAATTTCTCTAAATTGCAAAGTTTAATAAAGTCTTGGATATTATCGCAAATGATTCGAACTTGAACCGACGAATCATATATCTTGCATGCACAATTATGCGTGCAAATAAGTACATATCATTGTTTCGTTTTTTACATATTACTAAACAGTATAAAATCAATAATATTAATCAAACCGGTTAAAAATACTCGTACGGTTAATCTTTTTCAAATAAAAAAGCTATTAAAAAATATAGGATTTAATATATATGATATACAATACATGAAATGTGTAATTGAAAGTACAAATTAATAAGTTATATGCATGAAATTAATAAAAGGAAATTTATAAGTTCTGAGAACAAAATTCTGATAAATTTTATATCATGTATGTTAAAATATATTACATTTATCAAAGTATAAAAAAAAATTAATAAAACTGTGATGTCAAAATTAAAAATGATTAACTGATTATGTACTGTTTAGGATTATACATATATTGCAATATATAATTACTTGAGACAACTAACTGATCCGTTTTACATAATTAATTCATACCTATTCTTTAAATAAATCACTTTGAAGCTGTTTTTCTTTTTTTTTGTGCTTAAAGAAATTTGGAGATGTAGCTAAAAACAGAAAAGTTTATTCAATATATATATATATATATATATATATATATATATATATATATATTGAATTTATATTAAATTTTTGTTGAAACATATTAGAATATTATGAATGTATTGTATATAGATTAATTATTTATATTTTACGTTTTATTAACGTGATATGCTCGTACAGAATCTCACAATAAATTAAGAATAATAAAATAAAAATACAATTTTATAAGGAATAATAAGAATAATTCATTCTTCATAGTTGATATAAAGCAATGCTTCTGCATTCTCTATTATGTTAAATTCTCTTATTGCAGTAACCATCGTTGTTTCTCTGCTCTTCTGCATTTTCAGTAACTTTTTTTCAGGTGTTTACATCTTTGCTTCTTACTTCGCGCTTGTTAGAACATTCATGTTTTTTTAACATTTGTAATTTGTAGAACCGTCTACTCCAAATATTTTGTATTCTGATTCTTATTTTGTGATGGTCTCTCCATTTTGCAGAATCGTTAACATCTTCATTTAATATAGCGACTGTGTTTTTGTTTTTTTTGAGACATTCGTATATTCTCGGAAAAATTCCTCACTTTCATTACTCTTTTCCGATTCTTCTTGTCACTTTCTATAAATATATTATCTATTTGCACACACACACACACACACACACACACACACACACACACGTATATATATGTGTGTGTGTGTGTGTGTGTGTGTGTGTGTGTGTGTGTGTGTGTGTGTGTGAGGATAATATATAAAATATTATATATTATATACATATATATATGTATAATATATAATATTAATATATAAAATAATCTCATCACGATAGCTGAAACTCGGCTTAACTCGGATTATATTTATAAATTTCTGTTAGCTAATGATTCAACTTCAAAACAGCAAATATATATATATAAAACAGATTTTAATGTAAAAATTTATGATATATTTGATAATATTGATATTCAATATTATAACAATAACATAATATTGAATATCGATATTAAAGTGTATCACAAATTTCTGTACTGTAAAAAGGTACATAATCATGTATACAGCATGAAATCAAATTTTCGGAAAATTTGAGAGAAATAAATTCATACTATATTCTTTATAATATCAAACATAATTTTTAGATTTGAATAATTTTGAAAGTAATAAATAATTTTTAAAAATTATATAAAATTTTGCATTCCTTTAATGTCGAGTTATTCTTTTGTAATTCCAATATATCGCGAAAGGAGTGTATAAATTAAAATAATAATTCAAAAAAATTTTAAGTTTAATAATAATATATAAAATAATAGATTAATAAATCTATTTTCCATTAGAATTCAATTAGAATTCAAAGCGAGTTTAGAAGAACTTTGACTCTTTTGATTTTTCATTGTGTATACTTCGCACTTGTTATTTGCAACACTGAAAATTGTACAAAAATGCAGAAATTTTTAATATTGTATATAAAAGAAGAATATTGCTATAAGAGGTACAACTGGCATAACTTTCATATTTAATTTAATAAATTTTTAAATAAATTAAATTAAGTAATATTTAATCATTAATGAATGGAATGGTGTGTTATAGCGTTTGTTTTTAATGAAACAATGTAAAATCTCTCAATGTGAAATTACGTATTAATCCTGAATTATCGCCATTCGTCAGAAATTGACTTGAAATTATCTGCAATTATTTAATCGTCATAATATTTTCCTTACAATTACATTTTTTGACTTTCTTCTTCGCATTGAAATAGATAAGTATTATTTATATTGGGACAGAAAATCAGTCGATGATTTAACAACTATCGTATACCTAATGATATTCGAAATTACAAATTCTCCGAAAATTAATTTCAATATTAATTATGTAATTTTTAAATTTGTCATTTTTCTCATTCTGTGTAATTCTACAACGCGTTATTTTCATGAAATATAACGTCTATTAGCAAAATCAATTCGGAAATGATAAATGATGAAAGGAGTATCTTTTTTTCTGGAGTATCATATTTTTTCTTGAATTTCCTTTCACGCATTTTTACGCAATTACAACATAATATATATATTGGCATATTCAACACTAATTTGTCGCGATGAAAAACTGCCTGCTAATTAATAAGAATTCATGTCATCTTCAATAAGGATTAGTCACGCTATTTATATTCAATTCGAAAAAACTCGGATAATCTTTTTCACAGCTTTCCTTATTTACATTTCACAATTGAATGTACTCGCACTAAGGTGCGAAAGCATATCTTTGAAGATGAGAATAACATCCACAGCATATGTAATTAGCTAATTACGAGCATGTGAGCATCTTGATGATAATATTTCGATGACTATTGCCAGATATAGAATTAAATATCTTACCGTTTACAAATCAAGAAAACGATATTTCGCGGTTTACTATTTTTAAAAGCACTTGTGAATAAACTTGTGAATCGATACAGATAGAGCAACTTTAGCGAAAATGTTAGACGCGATGGATGTGATATTTGCTTTCGATTTTGGTCGTTTTGGAGAAGTGGAAAACGTTATTTCTCACGAATCGAATCATAATCTAATTCACATGCGGCATTCTAAAAATCACGGGACAGGTCGGCTTTTGAACTCGGACGGGCAGTGTAAGCTTGCGAGGTGCTTCTTCATTATGTCATAAAAAAGACATAGATTACACGCCAATATATACAATTTTGCTTCGATAACGTCGCTTACGTCGAATTGCTCAAATCTTTAAGCTAAACGAAAATGAAAGAAGGGTCTACCACATTGGAATCAAAATATCTAAATTAATTAGCAATAATATGCATTCGAGATCACGCCGTGACTCTCTAAATCAGATTACAAGAAAAATTTTAAATTATTCAAAATTGAACAGCATAAAAGCAAACGGGACAAAATAAAAATATCAAGTATAATAGAGAATTAATAAACTTATTACTATTTAATATACATCTGTGATAAGAAAAAAATTTGTTGTTTCTGAATCGATTAAAACTTGTAAAAATTGAACAGATCGGCGTAAGCAGAGCTAACGATATGTATTCAGTCCAAATGTCAAGCCAAATATCAAATGGGTGTTTGCAATAAGAAATACAAAAGAGCAGTAATCATATTAAGATTGCGTCGAGAATTTGACTACAATCAGTCCTTTCATCATCATTCGATACTGCGAAACGTCCATGTCTGTGATGTAACAATCGGTGACGATGATAATTTTCCTCCTAATTGGGAACTTGGAAAAACAAAAAGAACATCTGAAAGATTTCTCTTTTGTTCTTTTTGTAATATCTAAAAATTATTATCCTAATCTTTTAATTTTTTTGGATATTCTTTAATGTCCGATTCCACCAACGCAGATTAATTTTAATCTCGGTTCAACTTACTCTTCATCTTTTTCTAATTCTAAGAATTAGAAAAAGATGAAGAGCAAGTTAAATCGAGATTAAAGTAAATCTAATCGGGCATAAATGTCTTGTACAATTTCGTGTCGCAATTTCCAAAGGAAAGGATCGTTAACATATTTATATATGCATCGTAATGGAAGAATTACCTCTTTCAAGAATCGAAATCGCGCGACTTATTCTAAGTGTCTTGCTTTCTTTTTTTTTTTTTTTCCAACGAAGTTTCGCTAATAATTCTTTCAACATTCAGTAAGAATATTTAATTTTTATATTCGCAACAGTGTGACATCAAAAGCCAAAAGGAGAAGGTACAAAAAGGATCACATTTTTCACTCAATAAAATGTCTCAATAACCGTTCTATATGCAATCCTATATGTTAAGTAAAAGATTATTCTCTAAATGAAAAATTAGGCCGATTGTTTATGCAATGTACTTTTGGCGGGAAGCATTACTGTGCGATTCATGCAGATGTAATAGTTCTCAGATTTTTTTTTTTTAATATTTTCCAAACAACTTTAGAATTATTATAAAAACAATAAAGAAATAAATAGTAAAAATAATAATAAGAATCTTTTATTCGTAGATATTTTTACACGTCAACAAATGAAATAAATTACAATAAATAAATCATAAAATAAAAATTTCTATCTCTGCACGAAATTAGTCTAAGAATATAATTATTGCTATCTAATAAAATAATATACGAGACAGATATAAAAAAATTAAATAAAATTGAAATCATTTGTAATTTTTTTTTATTGTATTGCAATTTAAAGTCTGGGAATCATTAATCGACTTAGAAGCTCTGTGAATAACTGAATTTTTATGTTAAATGCGTTGGATGAAACTTATTTATTTTTTTCCTACGATCGGATCAGCGATTAATTTTCCCATTCCAAATCGTTACGCCGAAATCACAGTCAGGATCGAGTAACAAACGGTATTGAGGCAAACTTCTCTCGTCCTGAATTCTAGCAGCTTGAATCTTTTCCCAGCTTTTCCCCAAGTTTCATGTTGTTCGCTCTGTCTTTGCATTCTCCTTATATACTTAGCGATTGTATTATTATTATTTAGTATCATTATCATTATTGTTACATATATGCTGCTTCACTACGGTTCATTGGCTTTTGGACGTGGATCTGGATGGAGTGTGGTGTATGCGTGCGCGCGAAAGAGACAGAGTAAAAGCTCTAACGTTATCTTCTTTCTGCCTCGCGGCATGTTCGAACGACGACAAGCGAGTGCTTTCTAAATATTTCTTAGTTCTCTCATTTATAAATGACAACGAAGGAAACTTGTTTGCAGGAAAACATTAAAATTCAACGCTTAAATATTCAATATTTAAGAATTAATAACGTGAATTTTAATGAGATTATGCGCAATTAGAATTTCGATATTTCCTGATTTTATATTCCTCGAAGTCTAAATTATTTATTTGTATCTTTCTACTGAATATCACACGCGCGTGCATTGTTTTTAACAAGCTATCTCCGATATTTATTGCCAAATCAAATAAAGGATCCAAGAACTCACTCGTCATCGATCTCCGATCCTAATTATTTTCACTGTTGTCTTTGCTTTTCTTTAAAGTGGAACGTATGAAAGAATACATATTTGCACAAGAAATCAGACGGAATATACAACGTGCAGAGTGAATAGATAATGTTCATTTTTCTGTTCGTTTGTCCTTTTCACTTTTTACTCTCTCGATGATTGGTTTCCATTTACTTCCAATCTAGAAATTTGCGCTTCCATTATCGATAAGTTTGATGTTTCGATCAGTTGAGTAGCACCAAAGTCACATCATTGTCGTAATCATTATCATTATCTTCTCTCCTCTACTTCTTTTTCATCCATCATTATCACATACACATAACTTACACACTTTGTGTTAAATCTTAATCGTGACAATGCGCTATGTTATTCTATGTGAAAAAACACTATGCCTTTCTATTGCAATTCATTCTCTTTCGTTAGTGAAGACTAAATTGGGCCGTGATTTTTTTGAGACCATGCCTGTGACTCGCGTCTCTCGACCATTTGTGCTGTGATTCTATCAAGATAATCAATCAAGTGAAAATTAATCGTTTTTGATTTCCAAAATATTTTTTGTTACAGTATTATGCGGCAAATTTAATTATATAATTTCTTTTTGCATTGCTTACAGCTGCTGAAATTGTGACGCAATTGTTTTTAACTGTTTGGGAATTGACGTAAATTTTTTAGAACAAAATAACAACAATTTTTCCCATTTCGTATTTTTTTCTCCAATTTTTTGGAATACAATCATTACGCATTGTGCTTTGTCATGCAAAAATATCAATCCCTAACAATTTTTAAACAATGAATCAATGTTAAAATTTAATTATTAGAGACAAATTTATTCGCAACATGGAAAGTGTATTTAAAATCATATTTTGAAAGCAATAAAAAAAAAAAGATCATTTATTCTGCGATATCTTTCAGCGAAAAAATTAACTCAACAATGATATCACACGCAAGACGGTCGAGGTGCGACTTGGAAATGGAGATAGAGCATTTTGTACCGACAATACGCGCATAAAAAGAGACCTCTTTTCTCTATTCAAAAGAAACTAGTTTGCGGTTTTTTGCCAAGGATTCCACAAACCTTTTCAATCTATATAATTTTGATAATTTAAAAATTTTTTTGCAAAAACAGACAAAAAAGAAACTACAAATTTAAAAAATATATGTAAAAAACTAAATTAAATATATAAAATAGATAAATATATTAAATTTAAATAACTACATAAAAATTATTTCGGTAGTAATTAACTCTTAATCACAATAATTATTTTTTCGAAATATTTATGTATAATTATTCTGTCTTACAGAATGATTAACTATATATTCAATATAGTATGATTTGAGAAATCCTCAGCGAGGCGCTGCACTTGGTTTATAATTCGCAAATGCGATAATATCCCATAATTGTATACATACGTGTATACATATTAATAATTGTACATTCCGTATATAGACTTATATAAAACGCACAAAGCGATTATTCGAAGGCTATTTATCGTTCCCGATTTTATTTATTTATAGCGACAAGTTGTCTCTGTACCTGTCGACTAGATACTTGGCTTCGAGTTTTATCAATGGAAAAAGAATTCGGACTTAACTATGTGGATCCCATGTGTGTGGGACCATTTTAATATCCTATATAACGTTAATGTTTTTCACGTAAATGTATATCGTAGATACCGTCCCTATATCGATGAACGCACGTCGTGTAGTATGTGTGTTGTGTTAGCGTATGTACGCATGCGCACTTGTGTGAAGGTGTGCGATGAGTAAAACAACATTTGCACAACTCAACTTTGACAGTATAATTTTGCACGAAGAAAAAAACATGTTCTTACAATACGTTTCATTTCATATGTTAATACAAATGAAAACAATTTCAATAGAAACTTTGCAATATATAATATTTTCCTGCTTCGTATAAAATTATTCCAAGCTAGGGCGTGCAAAAATGCTTTTTTTACTCATTTTTTTACTCTGCATCTTATATAATTGTATTCTGTTTTTACAGCCTATGAGACCTGGCAATAAAATCGCTGATCAGTCAAAGGATGAAAACAAAGATGCAAATATAACTTTCTGGGTATGTGTTTATATGCGTGTCGCATGTAATGTAATTATCTATCTGTATATGCAAGCACATGTAAGTGTTAAATGGTTACATTCTTCAAGTCATTCCTCAGAGTTTGAAGCGATAGCGACACGCAATCTGCACGCACTCGTCGTCATATAAGCTTCTCACATCCATCTTTTAGATCTTTCACCTTGACATATCCTTGTTTAGAATTATTTTTCTTTTCTCTCTTTTCTTTTGCTAATGCGATAAAATCGCAGATCCACAACGCTGTCCTACAGTCTGTCTTTTGAGAAAAAAGAGCAGGAAATTTTTTTCGTTAATAATCAATAATTTAACTCTCGGCCTTTTCAAATTTGTGTCTCCGTGAAAGCAGGAATCCGATTTTGCTTATAATCTGAGATGTTTAGTATCATTTTAATCATTCTGATTAGATATTTATTACATAATAATCTTCTTAATGAATTAATAAATTAATTACAAAGATTATAATTTTAGAAACAATGTCATTTTCAACAATGTCAATCCTCTCCTTAGTTATCAATTTTTTTGTTAACCTTTGATAAATTGTTTTGTATTCATGATTTATAATCAATATACATGATTTTTTATTCTCTGGAAATACTTTCCAATATTTTCAGAGTCGGCAATATAATATGCAATGCAAAGAAAGATTTTGTTTTCAAAATGTTAAATTATCAAAGCGGCGTTAAATCAAGAAAATTCTTTCACGGAGATACCATTTCGCTTCTTTTTCTTTCTTTCGCTCTCACATACAACATATACATTCTTCTGAGCAGCTACAAGCTACGAAAGCACATGGACAGACCAACTGACGGTAGGACATAGTGGGGCGGGATAATATTTTTTTCCATCCTGGGATCATCCTGCTCTACCAAGATGAGAAATAATTCATAGGATTCTTCATCAAAGTATTTTCATCCCCTTTCTTTCCTTGTCGTTTCGGAGGAGATGTGGCTTCTAATTCTCCGCGCCGTTGTTGCCCTTTCCCCAGAATTTATCGAAGCGGTTTCGCGCCTTCTCCAAAACGTCGCTCGCTGTTGAACGTTGCGCCGAACCCGGTACCACCGCAGGTGCCTCTAGAATATGATAACCACCTGTGGTGCTGCCAGTGGTGCTACTTCCTGCACTCGTCATGCCGCCAGTGCCGCTGATTCCGCCACCGCCACCTCCACTGCCACCACTACCAGTACCCTGAGATGACATATCGGTCTCGAAACCACGGTAACTCTGCTGTTGTGCGGGCGACATTGACGACGTTGTCGATGCTGTGATCGATGCTGTCGTGGTTGCTACCGGCATTTCGCTTTCCTTTTTTCTTTCCATTTCGAACATTGGATCTTCCAGCCGTCTTAAGGTTGTGCCTGTCACCGGTTTTGTCGACAATTCTGGGCTCTGTTGTTCTTTCGTTTCTTCGACGACATCAGTGACTCCCTAGAATTGAACGTAAAAAATATTAAAAAATTATCTTTTCCAAAAAAGATAAAAATTTAAACAATCATTGTAAGAAAAGTTTTTTATAAAACTTTTTAAAATTATGATAAATTAAAATAAAAGTCGTATATTAGAATGTTGCAAAGAAAATTATTCTAGAAATAATTTTAGTATTGAATATTATTTATATTTAATATAAATTAATTTAAATTATTCCTATATACATAGTGATCTTATAACAATAATGATATTGAGGAATTACATCAACTTAAAATGAAAAATGTATATGTAAAGCGTAATTTTTTTATTATTACATTTCTGCATAAAGATATTATATCTAAATTAAACAAACAAAAATTGTTCAAATTGAGATATATTGTATTAAAGACATATTACAATATTGTTTGTCAAAAAAAAGTAAAGTTTGTATAAACTTAAAATTTGACATCCTGTGTGTTTATATGGTTTTTAATCCTCGCAAAATATGGCGACAACCAGTCTCACTATTCGTGATTTCCTGGGCACTACCACTCTCTGTCTCTTGATTACTGCAAATTACAACGCTTTTTCTAAGATATCATTCTTTCCTTATTCTCCTTTCTACATGCGCATACGTGTATATGTTACATAACAAAAATGTACAAGTTTATTACTGACCTTCTCATCTTTTGTGGGCGTATCCTGCACGTTCGTGGGCAACGGACTGTCCCTCTCCGAGTCCAAGTCTTTGTGGCCGTTTATACCGCTAAAACTACCAAGCGAGACGCTCTCGCTCTCGGGTGACTTATAACCAGAGTGCTGGGAATGTTGCGATTTATGTTGAGCCGCGAGCTCCGGCGGTGCCGATTGCGGAGCCGATGGTACCGAAGAGGGTGCCCACGTCTTTGCCTCACTATGCGGACGGGTGAAAGGTTCTTCGAAAGAAGCAATCGAAAGCATAATAATTACCTGTATTACCTGTGTTTTACGCTAAAATATAACAACATCTTTATTTTATAATAATTTTTCCAAATATACTTATACACTAGAAAAAAAAAATTTCTTTCTACACTTTGTATTCCTATTTATTTTACCTACATAAATTGATTCAAACAAATCATAATCTTATAAAATATGTTTAAATGATGATATTGCATTAAATCATGTATAAGTATTTCATTAATAAATAAATAAAAAAAAAAATCATGATTGAAATAATTGTTTTTGATAAAATGTGTTCTTTGGTTATTCTAAATGGAATAAAACATTAACTCGTATGGCATCGCCAGGTGGTCGTGATAGAATTCTATTTTTAGTTGTCGTAAATAAAAACCATGTAGAATAAAATAAAAAATATAATATTGTAAGACTATTTCAATCATTTCTAGTGAAATAGTTTTTTGAAGGTACACAAAGAAAAAGATTTCTTTAGATTTATCAATTCTATTTGTTTAACTTGAATTTATTTATCTTAAACAGTAATTTTATATCAAACATCATTTTGTTGAATTAAGAGTTTTGTTGTTTCATTAAAGTATACTATATTGTTAAATAGAAGAAACATCATTATTTAGAAGAAAGAAAATAAAATTGATCTTTGAACTAAATAATACTTTGATTAGATTAAATATTGTTTCAATGAAAGAAAGAGATTCTTTAATATTTATTAAACAATTTATTAAACAAATATTTTATTTAAAATAAAGTTATTTATTATTTGAAAAACTTGCTATTTATTAATTAAGATAATGAAAAAATCTTTTTCAAAATAGAAATTTCAATATTTTTATTAAAAATAATGAAATTGTTTGAATAACATAATAAAATTAAGTTAAAAACAAGATTAATTTTTTCTAAAAAAATTTTTTCTTTTTATATAAAAATATTTATTATTTGAAGAGTTAAACAATTATATTTTTTTAGTTCACACAATAATTCAATTAGACCTTATTCCAATGAATAAATTTCTTTGGCTTTTCGCAAATGTATTAAATAAATAAGAACACTTTCCTCTTTGAACACGATATATTACAACATATAAAAATAGATAGTAGATAAATTTTCGAAGATGTAACTAATTCCCCTGAAGCAATAAGAATTTTGCGAATTGTACGATCATCGAAAATCATCGAAAATCTTTCCAGCTTACCTTCCCGGACGTTTTGCGTTACGGTGAAGGTCTTGCCGGTGTCGAGGGGTACCGTCCAATTCACGGGTTCCGGTGAACGCATGATCATCTGCTCTGGCGACTTTACTCTTGTGGGCTCCGGCGGACTCTTCACCACCGGCTCGTTGTCCAGCCAGGGACTTACTTGAGCGGACGTCGGTACCGCTTTTGTTGTTTGCGACGGCGGCGTTGAGGCGACGCTCGAATCCCCGCCCGTGACATCTCCGTTTATCTGAGGCTCCGCTGTCACTGGAACGTTTGGAATGGACCGCTTTATCTTCAGCGTAGATAATCGTTCCAAGTCCCCAACCCCCCTTCCCCGTAACCCCGCGATGCTTGCACTCGATGATGAATCGAACTCTGTCGCGATGATGATTCGTACTCGATCTATTTCACCCTTCTCTCCGTAACATTTATTCTCATTTATTTATGCATTTAGCAAATGATATGCAGCGATCGATAACTTTTTCTGACATCTTTTTGTAATTATCCATCCATTGCGTAATACTATATTTGCAATTTAATTTGAGAATTTGCGTAACTACGAAGGCGATAATATATCACGCAGATTGATTGTACTCCTCGTACTTATCGTCGCAGCGGCAAAGATACAGTTGAAACGTTAGATTAAATTAAAAACACGTTTAGGATGTTTACTTCTGTGTATAAATTGCGGGAATTGCTGTGGGGGATGTGTCGTGGAGAGAATTACGATCAGTGATGTCTCGCTTAAACGATTAACGTGAGTTCGATATGTCCAAAACTAGATATTGCCACACATAATTCAAAGTGATAAACTTATGGATGAAAAAAATCAACCTTTTCGCTGCTATATCTAAACAATCAAAATATTTCAATTAAAATGTCAAAAAATTTTTCTACTCATTATCAATTTGTAGTATATTATATTAGTAATTATATACTATATGTTATAAAGATAAAGTTATTATTGTACTGGAATATATTAGTAAATCTGTACAATTACATGTAACTAAGCATATTTGAATATGGCAGCAAAAAAGTTAATAACAATTTTTAGCAAGTTCGTTACCAATGCTCGTCTTGAAAATTGTGCATCACAACACATGCATTTTTAGTAATTTTTAATAATTTGATTCAATGTTATGCATATTTGCATTTATATAGGATGTAGATTTATATACATTAAATAAACAATATATTATTACATATAATGTGTCTCATATATATATATATTCTGTAAAATTTATATTTTTCAAGTAAAAATATAAGTTTTACAGAAATGTGTTTCGAATAAAAGTTGTAGAGTTTAAAAAGCTCTATTTATTAGTATACACACACACACACACATATATATATATATATATATATTTATATTCGCTACATTATATATAATATGTTGCTTATTTAATATATGTAAGTTCATATAACCCTATATAAGTAGAAATATGCATATCGCCATTATACATTATTGTATATATATTGTGCGATCTCTTATGAAAAATCAGAGCGTTGCATGTTGGAACAGTGGCAGCAAACATGTTAAGCTATCATTTTCAAGACAGTAGACGTCTTTTACACGTGTCATTGAGTTTAACATTAAAAGAGCTACTTATTCTAAGCTGCGACAATTATCGCTGCTGCGACGAAATAATAATATCTTTGTCCTTTTATCAATACGTCGGGTTCCTTGAGATATTCTTATATCTTATGTTATTTTCATATTCCTGAAGAGATCAAAAGATTTAATGCCGGCATCGAGTGCAGGCGAAATTTTCCCTTGAACGTGAGTAGAAAAAAATATATGAGGACTGCTAATAATGTATATCTCGGAAGATATATTACTGGTGTGTATTCAGGATGCAATATAAAGATACGCAACAACAGTACATACAGCTACACACATGGAGACAGTAGAGAAAGAGGGAAGAAGAGGGAGAAGGAAGAGGAAAGAAAAAGAAAGGCGCAAAGTGTGAATATACATATATATATTTATATATTTATATATATAAATATACACACATATATGCTAGTATATAGATATGTATTACGCAACAAGTTGACAAAAGGCGTAATGTACGTATTGTATCCAAGTAAATCGCGGAAACGATCTCTCTCCCCTATACTTCGATCGTATTTATGCTTCATTATTTATTTACGTGGTGATTAAATCTTTAAGCCAGCATCGGAGAAAAGAAGAGATCAACTTGCACACTACGGACAATTTCATTTTTTCACCTTTGAAGAGATACGTTTTTAATTATATTAGTTACTTGTATGTTAATTATGTGTACTTCTTCTCACGAAGAATGATTTTTCTTTCCCGACGAAAACATTGCGAAAACTCCTAATTGATATTTTAAAGATTTAAATTTATATGGAAATTAATTGCATATTGTCGACTTATAACACGCGTAATATTAAATGATAACAGCCAAAATTGAGAATAAATATTGGAGATAAACATTACAGGTATATTCAGAAAATAATCCGAATTGATGTCTAAAAGAGGAAGATATAATTTCACAATAAATAAATGTGTAATCCTTGAAGTATTGTAAGGTATGATTCCTTTTGATGCATTCTGTTTATATTTATATATATTTATATTTATATGCAAAAAGCACAAAGCCTTTCACTATCGAGAAACTTTATCCTACTTTATACAATTGACATAGAGGGTAAGTTCGTAGATAGTGTAAGAAATTTGTTTTACGAGAAGAGCAACGTTTATATACATATCGTGGTATAACGATAAAATATGATATAAGGCAAATCGAAGGCAAAAATAAAATCGATCGTTTATTGTGAACTTAGTCATTGATATATCCTAGTTTTCGAACCTCCTAAAGACTTTAGAGTGCCCGAATAAAAAAGTAGTGATTTTTACAATTCGCCAGCATTTTTCAGTTGGGATAAAAAAATAATAAAAAAAAAATTAGAATTTTTATGAATACACAATTAGTTAAGATATTTACGAGTATATGCGAGAAGATACATAAATTGTAATGCAGAAAAATAATAATAAAAATAAGGAATTCATGACAAACATTTTCAAGAAAGTACTGTGTACTTTTCTCTTTTAATTTGTATTTAATTTATATTTTCGTTCGTGCACGGTTTGTGCATTGTAGATTGTTCGATCCAACAAGATTTCTCGAAGAGAACATGTATATATGTATTTATAAGAATAAATTATTAAAAAACGCAACACAAGTTGGAAATGTGTGCGTTAGAGCATCGATTATGGTTATCCAGATTATAATGTCAAACAATTCGTAAGAAATCAATTAAAAAGAAATATAATTTATATTACACTCTTTAAAATTCAACAGAGTTTGAAAGTGTTTCTTTCTTTAAATTTATTCGACAAAATTACGAGAAATGAATCTATTTTTTTTGTAACTCAGTAGCAAACGACATGTAATTTCCTCGATAATTTTCTCGATGTCTTTTAAATTCCCCAGTAACTTATCTTTTTATCTATTAAAAAAAAGGGGGGAGGAGAGATATTTTTTAATGTTTTGCATATATATTCATCACGGTGCAAACAGTAATAATCTAATTCAGATATTAGCTTCACTAAATCGACACTCTATTATGCAACACAAGCTGCACTCCAATATTCACTATTAGTATTAAAAATCCACAATATGCATGTATTACATGTTTTCAATACTAGTAGTAAATATCAAAAGCAGCCACAATAGACGGAGGCAGTGGTTAGAGCGTTATAGACATGGAAAGACAAAAAAAATACAGATTAGTGAATGACAGAGTGATATATATATATATATAGATACATAAAGATGGAAACATATATATATCTTGTATCAGTCACAAAGTTACACCAATAATATGTAGATACACAAAACAGCGAGCATACGAAGCAGAGACACTGGCTAATGACTGAACGTTAAAAAGAAGAAAAAAAAAAAAGAAAGAGCAAAAGACTAAATCGAGATTCTCTTTTTAACCACGGCACAACATGCTACTTACTAGCTTGGACGGCGGTAGTAGCGGCTCGATTTGACGCGGATCGCATATCGAGGGATGATTTGGATGATGGATCATCGCCGGCGGCTGCAGCCGCAGCTGCTGGATGCCCGCGGGCCAGTTTTGTCTGAGCCTCGTCATTCGCACCACGGTACCTTTGGCTTAAATCTTTAACGCCGTGCTCCGGCCTGGCCGCAGCGGCAGCGCCTGACGTAAGTGGGTGATGGACGGTCGTATGAACCGAATGCTTTACCGGGGAACGTTTTACCGGGGCGGTACTTGCGCTAGTACTGTTAGCGATAGTGACAGTGATGTTGGTTGTATTGGTAGTGGTGGTGGTTGTGGGTTTGGCGTGATGAAGAGGGCGATTGGGAGGAACGGTGGTCGCGAGGAAGGCTAAAACATATTGTACAAGAAACGGTAAAATTGATAAATTGATAGAGCTTTCTGGACCATATCTTGCGTGCGTGCGCGTCTAATTACGATGATTACTCTCACCGGAAGCCGGAAATCGGATTCGTTGACCGGGAAAATGCTGCCCCTTCTCGCTATCGCGAGATTCGCAAGATTCGATAAACAAATTTCCAACATAAAAAAAGAAAAGAAAAAAAACAAATAATTCTTCTTTTTGCAATCATCTTAAGACTCCTGCTGATTCGCTGTAGCCATTTGACAGTATGATGAAACAAGAAAACACACTTGATGAGATTTCTTGCAAAATACATTAAAATAAAAACACTCTTCGATGAAATAACGTTTTCACTTGATAGATGATTTGTAAAATATATCAAAATTTCTTTTGCTCCGGTAATCAATAAGTAGTAACTATTAAATTGTGCCTAATCAAGAAGAGAGCCATAACTTAAATTTAGATATATAATTATTTATTGAATAACGGAACGAAGAAAGAATTTTCGATAATTTTATATTTTGCAAGCCTGTTCTATCAAGTGAAAATATTATTTTATCGAATTTTAATTTATTCTACAAGAATAAATTATCATCATCATGGTTTTCTGGATCAGTCATAATTCATGAAGACTGCAGCAAACCAGCAGGAAGATTCTAAATATTTTTGCAACAATATTTTCATATTAATTTTTTTAATATTTAATTTTCGCTAATTTGAAATTATTTTCAAATATTATGATTGTTGTTATACAAATTGTATTTTATCGGCACGCATAAAAGAGCAAAAATTAGCTGTTATTTTTTACGGAAACTGGCAAAGTTAAATTTGATTCATATAAAACCTCTTGGATATGTTATAAAATTTAAAATAAATTTTATATGATTTTCTTACTAATATTCTTGTATTCTATGTATTCTTTTTCAAAACGTAATTGTACACAGGTTTTACGTTCACTTTAATATAAATTTTGATATATCAATTTTGATGTTTCTCCTTCTGTTTAATTGAAATAACAATGTCTAGATTGAAGCACTTGTAGAATTTAAAACTTTTATGTACTCCCAAAAGAAAAAAAAAGAAGAAATTTTATTGAATATAAAATTATTATATGTCCTTTTTATTTATTCAAAGCCTACTAACATTAATGCAATAATTTAAAAAAAATATGCTTAAATAAATTATCCCAAGCAATTCTTATATCTTCTATAACGTTTTTCTGTGTTATATATTATATATTATATTATCATATTGTTAATTGTTATCACAATACAGAATTCTATCATGTTTTCAACAGATATCACTATTTGTTATAAATTATCAAATATTATCCAAGGGAAATTGACGCTCCTACTGACAATGAGTCTTATTGTTGTTATTGGTTTTGATCACTAAGTGCAGGATGAAGATAAGCGGGCTAAAGAACATATATTTCATATTATCAAAATAGATTAATTGTTTGCCCTCATTCGAGTATATAGAAATTAATTGTAGAAGATTGTATTCATCACACAAAATATCACCAAGTTTCTCTCATAATGATTAATTATAGAGCGATGTTTATTCTTATTTTATGCCATTTGAACACATATGCTAATTAATTACTTTAATTTGACCGTAAAGCGGTATTAATTTCAAGGTATATTGTATCAAAGTTGAATTATAATTTTATTTTCTGTTTAATTGAAATTATTATTATTTCTTGATAAATACTTCTTAATGAGTACAACTCGTAATATTGGACAAAAATTAATTTAAAGCTTTTTTACTAATAAAATCTTTTCATGATATAGTAGGTTTTTTGTTATGATTTAAGCTATATAAGTATATAACATTTTCTTATAAATTTATATTATTGTTCATATATTTTGTATATTTAAATGAAATATTTATTAAATACTCGAATGTGGGCGCGAGACTTGAAGCGAGATTTAGATAAGTAAAAAAAGATATGAAAATATAAAGTAAATCCATAGAAATCCATATTTGACCAATCTAACGAAATTTTGTCATGTGCACTCTGCACGTGCATAAGATCGTTTGATTAAATCGATTCAGTAATCACATCATGCATCGAAAGTGAATTACGTGCGACGACGAAAAAGGAAAAGGAAAGAAAATGTGACTCATAATCGAAAAAAATAATTATGGGACGAAATTCGCTCTGTTAATTAATTTTCTGCAAGATGACATCCTGCAAGAACTTTCTTGGAAGACCATTCCAAGAGAGGTCTTCTGCAAAAAAAAAAAAAAAAAAAAAAAAAAAAAAACTACGGCGAGCCTAAAACGTGTCGGAGATCATTGAATGTAATCTAAGTAAGAGCGTCGATGAGTTAGTTATAGGATAGGGTGAATTATAAAATGGAGAGAGATAGTGAATGAATTGGTTTTTTTAGTAATTTTGAAAATATGCCGAACCGATATGACGTTACAGATAGGCGGGCACAGCAGGTGTACGTGGCCAGGTACAATGAACGTACATTTACGATGTGGGACTTGCGGGGGCCTCCTGTGGAGCGGAGCAGGCCCTGGGCCCGAGGGTGGCGGCGGTAATGGCGGTATAGACGGCGTCGAGCCAGTTGCCGGGGAAACCGTAGTCGCGGGTTCCCGTATGCTCCAACGGACACGTTGGCCTGAGCCCGCCGCGGCTGAAACACCCGCTGCCACTCCTGATCAATCTAATTCACGACACGACTCCCCGCGATCGTATATTCCCGTGTGAGAATTTACGAGAGAAAAGTCTTTGTACGTACACACACACATATGCACACACATACACACACATTCTGTATATATATGTAAAATGTCTTCCTTAAAACCAAACAAATTTTGTCTGAAATATTTTCCTCTATTGTTAAAATTAAAGGACTTGTGCAGGTGGCCTTTCAAATGCCTTATTTCGTATAAAATTGCAAAGAGGATAATAGGTAATAAATTCGAAAGATAAATTAATTGATCATGATGATGATGATGATGATGATGATGATGATGATGATGATGATGATGATGATGATGATGATGATGATGATGATGATGCTGATGATGCTGATGAAAATGATAATGGTGATAATGATGATATTAACATGATAATGATAAAAATGTTAATGAAAATAATGAGAGATGGTGATGGTAGTGGTGATGGTGATGGTAATGGTGATGGTAGTGGTAATGGTGATGGTGATGGTGATGGTGATGGTGATGGTGATGGTGATGGTGATGGTGATGGTGATGGTGATAATAATGATAATGATAATGGATGATGACGAGTCAATAAAACGCGATGGTTAAAATTATTGCTGCTATATCAAAAATGAAGAGAGAGCTAGAGAGAAGACGAAAAAAAAGAGAGAGAAGAATAGAAAAAGATTACTATCATCAGAAAATAATGAATAAGATTTATCCGATAATGATAATCAATGATAATAAAGACGTGCGATCCATTGGTTTCGTGAAACAAATATCGCGAAAAATACAATTTCTTAAGTATTTCAATATGTTAATGATTTAGTCAATTCTTTTTATTTAATTTAAACCAATGGATTATGAAAGAACGATGATAGATCTATAATCGATTAATACAATAATATCTTGAATAATTAATATTGCATATTATATAATAAGCTTTTTTTTATAACAAGTTGTAAAAAAACAACTTGTTATAAAACCTTGTTCTAATTATCTTTTCAAAATTAATTTTATTATATTATTTTAACTTTTAAAACTTATTTTAAATTTTCTTATTTTGTATGCTTGTATGCTTAATATTCCAATAAAACTCGAGCTTAAGCAAAAAAGAAAAAAATATTAAATAAGAATAATTAACGTTACACAACGATAATGCAATTATGCTTGACTAAATAATGATAATGATTAGTTTTAGAAGTTAATCTTATTTTTCATAATAATAATAAGTATGTTTATTTTTTTTAAGTTTAGAGATTAAATAATAAAAAATACATTATACACATTCATATTTTAAAAATACTTGATACGTGACAAACGTGACAAATTTTCTCGGCAATAATATGAGATGGATGTGATGGGCAGTATGGAGTCAATGTGGGAAACTGTATCGTCATGATTCGTCAATTACGTTAAAAATAGGATATTGTTCGCCTACTCGCAAAGGACTATGAAGGCGAATAATACATCGCACAAATAATCTTCATACAGAATCTATCGATATAGCTACCGATTACGTGGATTTTAAAGGCGGAGGTAAAGAAATAGAGACAGATAAATAGGATTATCATGCAACTGCCTAAACATTAATGACGACGCAATTATAATAATTGACGCTCACCGCACTGCAAACGCTATTATGCGAATATATTTTCACAATATTTTAGCATAAATAAAGATATTTTAGCATAAATAAAGATAAATGTGATCAAGTTACTTCAGCAACTAAAACTGATATCATTTTAAATCATTTTGAATTTCTAAATCTATATTGAAAGGTAAAGCCATCTGTTATCTACTTCACGTATACAGGGTATTTAAAAAGTGAAAACCAATCGTCCGGGAGGCGATTGTGAACTCAAAAACAAGAAAAAAAGTTGAAATAAAAAGTAGATACAGAAATGCATTGTTTTTGAGAATAAAAGTTGCGGGTTGCTTTAGCATTATCCAAAATGCACCATGGAGATACAACCTGTTTAACATTCCTTCAGAAGAGATCAGAATCCCACAGTTATGCATTCTGGCTAATGCTAAAATAACTCGCAACTAACTTTTTATTCAATTTTAATTATATTATAAAACTCATAAAGATTATCTCTTCTTTCAATTAAAAAAAAAAAGCAAGTAAAATTTCAGTATAAAAATAACGATAACTCAAAAACAGCGCATTTTCAGATCTATATTCAGACTAACTCTTTTTCTTGTTTTGACTTCCCAACTATCTGCTGAACGATCTCTACTTTTGAAACACTTTATAGAAAATTTAATTTATTAAAATTATTTAATTATATATATAAAATAATTTACTTTATATAAATTTATAGAATTAAATTATATAAAAGAAATATATATTTTCCATTATAGCATTTCATTATAATATTGTTATATTTAGGCTTAAAACAAAATACATATTATTATAGCATAGTTTGATTTGAATATTCTTTTAAATAAAAAAATAAACAAAGAAATAACGATCATGATAAATTATGCAAGCGGTGAGCATCTTTAGCGTACAAATAATTGTACAAGTATGATAATTATATACGACGAATGTTTGGCTTTTGAAATCGACAAGAGCAGACAGCAGTCCAAAAGATATAGTATATGATATAAATATGTAATGTAAGTGTACTCTATCCAAATCCAGTTTATGCATGAAAATGCAAAGGACTCGACTGACAGATTACGAGCTCCAATCGATTTGGGAAACGATCCCTTTGGGGCACTAAATCGGTTGAAGATACCTTCGATATGACTAAACGCAAAACGTAACTACCGTTGGTTTACGCTACTTACTCGGTCGTGGATGTCTTTCGGGTTCACCACTTTTCTCCCTATGATCCTTATCTTTCGTCTCTTTCTCCTTTTCCTTAATAGCAAAAGTAAATCGTATTAAAATATTTAATTAAATACTTCATCAAAACTTTACGTAATTTCATGTATATACAACAAAGTGTTATGTAACTGATACAAACGAGAAGGGGATAATTCTACGTAAAATACTGATTCAAAAATGTACAATAAAATTTTTTCATACGAGACTTTACTTTTTAAAATTTCTTTAATAGATTTCTTTAATATAACAATAATGAATCAATAAATAATTATAAGTATATAATTTAAATTTAATTATGCAATTACGTGTAACTTGTATATTCAAATACACCAAAATCTATTTTATAAATGCTGCAAACGTGAAAAATTATTTAAAAAATAAAAAAATTATTATATTATATTTATATAATGCGAAGACTTTTTTCTGTTCTTTTCTTTTCAGGGCAAAAGAATAGCATACCTTGGCATCCTTGGTAACAGATGGTGCACGGGGAAGCTGACGTTTAGGCGATCTACGATCAGTGACAGTCGGTCCAAGGCTCTGGGAGCGTCCGGTTCTCGGACTATTCTTCGGACTGGATTTGGTTCGCGGTTGAATCTCGTCTCGATGCTCCTTGATGTCATCACGTCGTCGTGGTATCACAGGCTCCAACTTTTCTCTCGTCGGAGAGGGAAGTAGTGCACCGTCACCTTGATAGAATATTTTTTTTAAATTTATTTTTAGGACAATTTAAAAGAAAAAAAAAAAAAAATGAGAAAGAAAGTAAAATACAAGATTTTTGTATACAGATACCTATAGTTTTAATATTATTCTTAAAATCACATTTAATTTATTCGTTCATTAATATTATTTAAGTAAATTATGGATATATAAGATGTCTGGTAATAACCATACTGGGCAAGTAAAGCGAGTTATATTAAATCAAAAGATCCTGTATCATTTTACGAATTTTCGTAATAATTAAAGAGTTACTAATTTAAACAGATATGCAAATGAACGGGGATTTGCGCAAAGGATCGGCCTAGCGTTATATAATAACTGCGTTCAGTAGAAAAAGCAGCTATGTAAAATTCTTCAATATAATTGGTTTATACATTTTCAGATTCGTGAGGAACTAAGAGCAAAAATCAATCATATTAAAGATTTTTACAATAATTGTAAGATATTTTATATTTTTTTCTCACATATTTTTACATAACTATATTTTAAGACTTTTATGCATCAAATAATGAGACAAATCAATTAGTATGAAAAAGATACATAGCTATTTAAAAAAAAAATTGTGCAATTAGCAACATGCAAGTATTATATATTTTTTTAAACAATTGCATTCTCAATCATGTGGTCTCTTCAAAGCTTATAACTTTTGTCTGAAACTTTTTTTTCTAGAGCATTATTCATAAGATTCGACTGCTCTCAAATTCTTGCAAGTTCCTTGTAAGTTATTTTTAACATAATAGAGACTAAAGAAAAATATGATAAAAAATGTTTATTTTAAAAATGTTTATATTAATTAAATTGACTTATTAATTACATACCCACACCACCAGTAGTACGGTCGAGATGATGGCGAATCAAGAAATCTTTTCTTGCGCGAGCGATAGCTCGATCAGCATCCTAAAACAGAATTAACAATATAAAAATATAATTGCATACGTTATAATGTAAAAAATTATAAGAATTACATATGTAGAATAACAATCGAAAAGTTACTAAAAGAATAATTGTTATACATATAATAAAAGAAAAACAAAATTAAATTAATTAAAAACTTCACAATTTTTATTAGCATATCACGCTAAAACAATACATATAAAATTGTCAAAAGGAACATAAAAGAATTTAAAAAAATTTAAAGAATCGCATATTTGATGTAAAGGAGTTCTGCAACCATTTTCATGAAAAGAATTTACGTAGAATTCGTAAATAAAAAACGCTTATTCTATTTCGAAACAAATAATTGAATCAAGGAGCATTAACTTGAAATTTTTCAAAAGAACAATAATAGTTATTAATATTAAGAAAGTATATATATATATATATATGTTTTGAAAAATGTCTCAATTATTGTATAGATAGATCATAGATATCATTTTGCACTATATGCTAATAAAAATAATGAGTTATTTTTTGTTATAATATTTTTATTTTACTCTGTCTTTTATACATATATGTCAAAATATATAGTTAGTTTCAATATCGATTGTTATACTATCTTTCTCTGTATATACTATCTAGCAATATAATATAAAATATAATATAAAATAAATGATATAGTATACGATACTTATTTATCTGGGATAATTTATGGGTATATTCAGGATTTTTTTGAAGGAAGAGAAGAAGGAATTTGTCAATTCAACTAGGAGTTTCTTGTATTAACAAATTTATTTTTGGGTATGTAGAACTTAGAGTGCTCTTCTTGCTTCTGATTTTGAATAGAGAAAATATTCGATTTTGTAAATCATAATTCTTATTTCTTTACCTGAAGAAAGGATAAATAAAATGTAAGTAATTTTGGAGAAAGGTACTATTTGTTTACTGTTACATACTACCCATTTTTTTTTATTAAAAATTAATACAAGAAGAATAGGAGTTGTAAAATAATTGTCGGTTTAAATGATCATTCGGAAGACATTGTACATAATTTGGGAAGAAAAAGTAACATTTGAGTGATTTTAAGAAAAAGATGGAAAAAAATAATAGAAAAATAAAAAAACTTAACTGATTCTTCTCGACTCCAAGATACTTCGACGATGCTCGATGAAAACCAATCTTATGAAAAAACTATTGAATAAGATATTTGCATACCGCCTTGTCATCCTGCAATATGCCGTGGATCGGTCTAGCCTGCACCGAGGATGGTCGACCTGCCGGTGGCATAGTGACGATCGGCGCGACTTTTCTCGTGTTTTCTTTCTCCTTCTCCTCCTTGGTAACCGACCTAAATAATCGATCAAGAAGCGACTTTATCATTATCTCGTCAAAGCCACATCGACTTGCTTGGATCGATGAAATCAACTAGCTAACTACGACGGAAATCCGTGTGAAGGTGCGAGCACGCTCGAATTCTCGCGAGTTCTTCTTCGCAAGATCGCGAGTGCTCTAGTTTTCTTTTCTTTCTCTTTTATGACTCAAATCCGTGATAAACAACAATGTGTATGGGCGACAATGTGTAATCCGGTAAGCAAAGCGTCTCTCGGATGTGTCTCTCGGATAAAAACATGTTAAGTAATTCAAATACAATTCGGTTAGAAATTCATCTTCTTGACTCTCAAAATGACAGATAGAATTGGATGTGCGAACTACCTGAGATGGAACACCCGCATATTCAAAGTGCGTTCATAGGTGACACATCAAGTGCGACAATCCAAACGTATTTCTAAAATGTTTCACAATTTGCTTGAATGTCTTATTTGTGAATGAATGAATCGTCTTTTTCGTTTTTTAAAAAGCACGCAAAAGCTTGAGAAGCACTAATACGTGATAAATTTGATCGATGAAATTTCGTGATGATTAAAATTCAAGAGCGGGGAACCATGTTGAATAAACATATATAGTTTCCGCTAAGAATTTTCCGCGGCAGAAATATCAATTTCTGGCAATTTATTATCTGATGTCTAATTACAGATTTCCATGTTTTGTTGACAGATTAATAGAATAAAAAGAATGTATGTAAATTGCGGTTGTTCAACGACTTGAACAAACCAACAAGACTCGTGAGAATGACAATAATGACAAACAACAACAATAACAACACAACAACAAGAACAACGAGCTTCTCTCTTTGGAAAATGATGGAGTATAGTGTACTGGCCTGGCAAGAGATAGAGCGTTGAGCACGTGGTTACTGGAGACTCGTTTCCACAGCGAAGCCTCGTCCTCGGCCGCCAGACCGCAACCCCAGTCACGATGCTAGCGCAAACCAAAATGTATCAACATCCGTCTGTGTGTCTACGTTGTTATTTCCATAATCGCTAATCTATCGCTGGATGTCGCGATGACATATTCTAAGAGGGACAACACTAAGAACCGATCGCACCAACGCCGGTCAACATCAGCTCTGATTAAATCATTTAGTCTATTTTTTAACAAATTGTTATAAAACATTGTGTTTCTTTAATATTCAGTAAAATATTTTCATCATTTCGTATATTAAGCTCTTCACGATATATGTAGCATATGTGTACAGGAGAAAGACGTGTCACACCAGTATGTAACGTATATGCACATCTAAAAAAAATCGGTTTATTCTTTTGCGATTTGTATGAAATTTAGTATTCTACAGATAGTTTTTGAGGTCTGAATCCAAATGATACCTGAACTTCAAACTTCAATATGGATAAAAGTTTGAAAAAATAATTAGACTATTATGACAAATGAGTACTTCAAAATTGTTGAAGTCACAGAGTCAAAATATATCAGAATTTTGTTATTCCAAATGGCAGATCAAATTTACAAGATCTAATTATTTTTCCAAATTTGGATCACTAGATCTAGTTGTTTCTGATAGCTGAACAATGATCATTATTTCAAGAATTATTTTACACTTTTACCTGATCTATTCGACAGACATTTTACTTTCTGGTATTTCCTACAAGTTTCAAGAATATGAAAATATTCTGTTTTTAAGAGAAAAGTACAAAATAAAGCTATATGACGCAAGAAACTTTTCGCACGTCATTTCTGACATCATAATTCAACATGGCTGCAGCGAGAGAACCAAACTTAAAATCTATTTGTTTAGTACAAAGAGTTGAAAATAGTATAATTATCACTTTGAAAATTTCTCATATCTAATGTCCTCATAAATAAATAAAAAATTATCTTCAAATTTGTATAATTTAAAAATAATTTGATTTCTGCGATGTTCTAAATTATTTAATTTAATCAAAGTTGATTGACCAGACTATTGGTGTTATGGCATACTAATTGAAAGAGCACACAAAACATGCTGGGAAGACATTAAAATACCTTGCTCGGATGATGCAATTTTGGAACTGCACTCCCAGAATTGCGGAACTCGCGGGAAATGTTTCGAGATTAATTTTGGAGATGTATTCACAAGAAAAATCAAATAAAATGAAATAAGTTAAAAGAAACGGTTAACTGATTAATTACAAAATACCTTGAAACGATCGAAAATATTATTTGTATGTTATCAATAAGAGAAGAAAATGTATTATATATTGCTATTTAAAGCACCAGCATTTACTTCAATGTATATTTTCAACGAAAATTGGACTTTTGTTGTAACAGATAATATTACGAAACAGGAGAAGATAAAACAAAACATGCAGCATTTCGATGACTAGTAGATTGTCGTTCGATACACGAACACTGACAGATATAGTCGACGACCCTAAGAGTCAGATTGATCGAGCAGTTGAACGCGGAGAATACAAAGCGACTGGACAGGGAATTCACGAGGGTGAACGAATGGCGCGGGAAGAGCCGACTTGCGAGATAATTCGAATAAGAAATCCAATTTCGAAACGACGACACGTATCACGTATCTCCCACGGATTACCTTGTACTCATCAGCGAGTCGCCGGAGCTCGATCACCTCCGCCGTGGGAAATGGTCTCGCCTCCGACGGTACCTTATTGTCCGATATCCGCACGGTCCTACCTGACTTTTTACCCCTGTAAATAATCAATTCTGTGTGTAATGATCGCGTAGTCGTCGCGTCGCGTTATCATCGCGTCTTCACACCGATCGAAATCGTCGTAGATGCCTTCTTTTATTTTCTATTTACTTCCTCCCGTTTTCTTCTTTACAAGAACATATTTTCATGCGAAATGTCATACTAATATGTTAGGTTGACAATCTGACCTGAAAGCTACTTTCAAATCCGACAAGTCCTCTTCGCGCTCATCGGCCTCCGGTACTACACCGTCGATCGTATCCGTTCCAATGCCGCCCACCAATGGTTCCAGTTCCGATGCTTGAACTCCTACACACATCAATTCACGCCGAATAACATTTTGTGCCTATATAAATGCAATCAAATAAAATTAAGTTTTTTTTTAATGGAAATATTCCTTGCTATATTTATAAAACTATATTATATTATTACGACAAAGTTCAATAAAAGAATAAAGTTTATTAAAGTTCAAATTTATAATGTGCTGACAAAGCGTATTATTGTAATTACTAATACTGTAATTAGAAATTTTTATTTAAAAAATTCCATCTATCGTTACACGATTTAGTGTCGCTTCTTTTCTAAATAAAAATATCAAATAATTGAGAGAAGAAGAGAAAGAGATAATAATTTTTAAATTATAAGGTTGGATAACTTTTTAACTACTAACTAGTTAAAAAGTTAAAAACTTAACTAACAAAATTAAAAAGTTTTAACATAATTAATTTTAAATAAATGAATTTATAATTTTAAAATGATTATTTTTAAAATGCGTAAACTTTAACTTATTAACTTCTTCCTAATTTATGTAGAAGAAAAAATTGTAAAAGAAAAAAACATATTCTCATATAAAAAGGCATATAAAAAGAAGCAATATTTCTTTGTTATTTCATATAAACTTAATTTACAAATAAAATATTAGATTTATTTGATGACCTATAATTGCTTTGTTATCTAGAATATTTTAATTTAAAAAAATTACATTCTGTCTTAATATAAATAGTGCTTTTCAAAATTAATTTTTAATTTTACTTAAATTAATTTACTTTTAACGCAACTATTATCTGAATTAATTTTTTGTTCATTTGTGACGTTTAAACGTAATTAAATTAATTTAATGAGCCACTAATTTTAACCTAATCAATTTAATAATTTAATTAAAAAATAATATCAATTTACCCAACCCTGATTATAAAAATATGATACCTGACAAATGTGAGATTTGCAAAGTCTATTTGACATCTGTCAAATTGTCTATTTGACATCTGGATTACAGCTGTGATCAAATTGTCGTGGCATTAGATAAGTACCATCGCGTTTGTGATCGAAGTCACCGGGTCGTTTTTTATGTACCGGCGCGGGTCCAGTAGGCGCCATACCCTGCTTAAGCGCACCCATGCTCAATGACTTCCTCGGCGGACCTGTGGTGCCCGCAGAAAGTCCCGCGGCTAAAACCGGTGCCTGGGTCTCGCCATTTGTTAATTGTGGTCTTCTAGGCCAAGCAAACTGCAGCCGATACTCGGTACTGATACGAGATATCGCCTTGCTGAGCTGATTCGGTGGCAGTGCCGACGTTGCTGTAACTTCCTGCAATTCCAAAATCAGATTTATTTCAAACTCAAAGAAAAATGCTATGTTGCGACTATAATTGTATAGTAAAATAATTATGGTTAGGATATCTTTTTTTCATTATTGTTACTTTTATAACGTTAGTAGTAACATTATACGCATAAAACTTATTGATTATGTAAAAATTGTACCGATAATAATTTCAAATATTAATATGATAAAATATAAAAGTGTAAATGGCACATAAAGTAAATATTCTTATATAATATATGAAATCGCAATTATGATAAATGCAACTACTCTTAATATTCTTTTTACTATTTATTTTATTGATAAGGGAAACTAAAAAAAAAAAATTGAAAAAATGAAACGCAATCATTTCCAAATAATGCGTTGAGCACATTAATATTCTATATTTTTATATATCATTATAACTAATAAAAAAATTAAGTTTTATAATTATTATAATATATTGTAATATATATACCATTATAACATATTATAATAATTATTAAAAAATAATAAATTTTTTTTGTATATAAAATGAATAATATTCATACTACTTGGATTAATAAATAAACACCACGCAATCGGTGAAATCAATATAATTGAACATAATTGAAATTTTACATTTAATATTATTATAATATTAAATATAAAAAGTTTTACTTTAATATTATGAAAATTATTCGATATATAATATTTCTTCGATCTACTATTGTTAAATCCATATATATCCATATATATTTAATAGTTGATCTAAAAAAGAAATTTAATTAATTTTACTGTATTTTATAATAATAATAATAATAAAAAAAGAAGAAGAAAATACGAAACCGTTTCTGAACATAAAATTTTCCCGTTAATGTTTTAATTTTCGTTAATGCTGTTATAAGTTTTAAAAAAATCATTAAGAGTTATTATCAGTGAAATAATTCTTACCCGTACTTTATCAGCTACGACATTCGAGTCGATGGCATCGATACCACCACCATCTGCTGCCGTAATAAATTCGTGCGTCTTATAAGCGAGCTCCGGGCATTTCTTTCGTCTGGGCAATGGTGGTTCCAAAGTGGGCCCTGCAAAATTTATATCGATTTTATTTTTTCCTTTCTCTCCATAATTGGCTTGAAATATCGTTTCTTCGTTAGATCTCTCGATCGTATAAATTACAAATACAGAAATCATAAATACGTACAATCAATCGTATAATATTAAAATATATTTTCAATTAAATATTAATTAAACACGACTTTGTTGCAAATTCACATTTGAAATCTCTGCTACTATATTGATTTATGACGTCATAGGCAAGAAATGACATGCTATAATTTTCTTGCGACTTTATAGTTCTATTTTTTTAGTTTTCCCTTAAAAACATAATAATTTAGTGAAACTTGTAGAATGTGCGGAAAACTATAACATCTATCGTGATTTGTCACGAGTAGAAGTGTAAAATAATTCCTAAAATAATCTTCACTTCATGGATCATAGATCATGATCAGCTGTCACGGCCGCTTAAAATTGACTGAAAAATGACTACTTCAAGAATTATTTTAAATTTCTATGCGACAAATCGGACAGATGTTTCAATTTCCCACTCATTTTACAAGTTTCACGAAATTATTAAGTTTTTAAGGAAAATTTAAAACATAAAACTCTACATTGCAAAGAAATTGCTGTACGTCATTTCTCACATGTGACGTTATAAAACCGAATTAGCTGCGAAAGAGCCGAGTCTTAATAGTATTTATTTAATTTAAAATTTTGAACAACAATTTTGAAAATTATTTTTGAAAATAAAAAGAGATGCATTTAACAAATTCATTCTAGGTAATTCATATTTTTCAGGAATCAATTAGTAAATTAATTACAATTCCCAATGATAATTGCTCGTTGTTTCGAATCCATTGTATTGCTTCTCAAACGACAATTACTTGATGTACTTATGCAAGTTTGCAAGTTTGTTTCAATGGCGAAAAATAATTTTCAACGATCGTGACACCTTAAAGAAGTTCCGATCAACTTTCCAAGCGTGATTGCATAAGCAAGATAACAAAGCAGAGATGTCGCTACGTTAAAAAGGTTGCTGCAGTAAAAAAAAAAATGTGACGAAAAATTGCAAGAGAATTGCGTGGAATTCTTACAGCGTTTTTTCATATCAAATAAAATGATCTAGAAGACATTCGTAAAAAATAAGAGGAGCGATTTTAAGCAACATGCAGGAAAATTCTCGCAAAGCAAGTATAACAGTAAGCACGATGATGAAGAAAACATTATACAACGTCGATATACAACAAAGAAATCGAATGTTCTTACAAAAAAATTTTCGCAATTCTATGATTATAGATAAAAACGCGTTTGTTACTCTGTCGTCTTTGCCGTGGATCGATCAAGCACTTTATTACAAGTTTTGTATTCGCCGATTTTTCTTGGAAACTAATCATATAGCCTCCTAAAACTTAACTTTTATTTAAAATATTTTTCTTTAAAATGCATTGTTTAAGAAATATTTGAGATTATCATTAGATTAAATTTGTATTTATATATATAAATTATATATATTACATTTGAAATGAGAAATTTAAAAAAAAAACCTCATTAGGTATTTCTCTATTCATATTCAGATAAAGATTAATTTTTATATATTTATATATTTTATAATTTTAATATAATTTGTAATATAACTTATAACTTTAGATAACAGATCAACTCACTGTGCGCTCTTAGAAAACAATTTTCGAGTAATTCTGACAACAAATTATAGAAATTTAGATTCACTATTTTAAATCCCACATTTTTAATTTTACAATATTGATCTTAAAATTGTTTTTAACCATACAGAACATTTCAAGAAAATAATTTTTAAGTAATAAAGTAATAAATTTAAACTCTATATCCACCATTCAGAATTTGACAATTTTGACCTTTCCTGATCTTTTGGCTGTCTACGATAATTTGCGTTTCCGAATTACAGATTTTACAAGAAAAAGTGACCTGCTTTATAACATATTTTTTAAAATGATAAAATTTCATCGAAAGAACCATAGAAAAATGTTTAAAAACTGGATTTGTTACAGAATAACGCTTGAAAACACATATTTTTTTACGAGACGTCGACTCTTTTGAACACCAGTTTAAAAAATAAAATATTTTTCCCATTTTTCAAGATTTGTTTTCAATATCTATCATTCTTGAAATATTCTTTGTTATTCAATTTACTACATATTTTGGTTGTCAAGAGGAAGATTTAAGCTTTAATTTAAGCTTGAATTCATCTCAATAAAATAATAATTTTTTGCTGAATTATCGCTGTTTCAAAAATAAAATTAAAAAATTAATAATATTAAAAAATTGTAATAAAATTTGATGGTCCGTTTTTTTTATGAGTCTAAGTGTATATATGTTTTTCTTATAAATTATTTTATTTTGTGCAAACAATACTTGATACTTAAATTAGTATATGATAAACATATCAAATAAAATTTAAAAAAAAATTATAAAACAAATCGCTTGTAATTCGAATGCCGAACGCGAGTCTGTCAGTATTGCGTATAAATCAGACGACGTTTTATTTCAGTTTGTGCGGTGACACATCGCAAAGATGACTCCATGTTTTTATGGTTTGATGCCGATAGCAGTGAAGTACATGTATCGTATACGATCGATGTAATACTTCAGTAAGTATGGTATGTAGTTCCTTTCAACGCCGTTTTCTATCCGTCTTTTACACACAATATGTCTTAGCTATTAAATGGTTCAATGAACAAGAAACACTAAAGTGAAAATCGAAGAAAATAAAATTGTCTAAATCAATCTGTCGTGTGCCTCAAATTTAATCGGCAATAAATGTAATGAACGTGCTACGAACTTGATTCGATAAAGCTTCGAAATGAAAGATGGGATTTTTTAAATTATACTGATTGCAAATAGAAAAATAAATATTTCAGTTGAATATGATAAATTGACATATCCAGATCTAAATTAAATTTTCATCACACTAAAGTTCATCGCAAATTAAAATAATAGTAAAGGTAGATTGTTTTGCGATCAATTTCATAGAGAAAAAAATTGCTAAATACACTTTGAATAATCATGCTAAATACACTTTGAATAATCATTAATCAAGATACGAATTAAATTCTTTACTACAAAGTTTAATATAGATTAAAATCCAAGCAAACCGAATTGGACGTGGGATTCGAGGGACTGGCTATTCTTATCGCGAAAATTCGAAATTACTTTTTGACATCCTTGTACCGCAGTATTATGAAGTAAAGCCAATTATCATTTTGATATCTTTTGTTCAAATTTTATTCTCACTAATTAATTAGTCGTTATATAAACATTCAAATTGAGTTCTAGTTAAAATGATGCTGCACTAAAGCAAAAGTTCTCAACGTTGTATCATAAAAAATATGAGAGGCAAATTTTTCCAATTCAATTTTACTTATGTACGTAAAACGTAAAAGAAAATTAAAAACGCACAACTGTGGGACAAACCCCACATTGCATTGAGGCACCGGCTAGCTTCGTTCAGAATGCCGTTGACAACTGAGAGGATTTCCGTGCTTATCAACGGCCGACAGTAAATGATAAGCCCGCGATCTCAATAAAGCTCCCTCCTCTTTCCTCAATTCATCGCGCGCAAATTAATTATGGTCGTAGCTGCATTTACGTTCCATCGAACGCAATCGATTGAACGACTTTTAAGTCATTCCAGAACGCGATATATTATTACACCAAATTAATTTTGCAGACAGAATTTAATTTCGTTTTTATCATGTAGCTTGATAAGAAACTATTGGTTAACTATATATTCAATTGTATGAAAATTGAAATCTTTTTGTCATAAACTACGTTAAATATTATATTGTAATACGTGTGTGTGTGTGTGTGTGTGTGTGTGTGTGTGTGTGTGTGTGTGATGTGCGCGCGCGCGCAAAATTAATATATTATCTCATAAAAGATTATATTTATGTTTCTAAAATTTTACATTTGATTAAATATAAAATAAAAAATATTGGACTCCCAATTGATAAAAACAAAATATTAATAAAAGACATCGAGAAAAACAGCATCATAATAATAATTACGTTCTTTTTCTTCTTTTCTTTAGTCTATATATTTAAACTCCCTTACAATCCATACATTTCAGCTCCTTTCGAGCCATTTTCAGAGGAAAATTATATAAAACGAAAAAATAACGTGTCAAGTATCATTCCAAATGAACCAAATTGGACAATTGACAATAGGGAATATTAACAAATACATGACAATCAGGGGAGATTGTAAATTGTTCAACCGGTTCATTCGAAATGATGTTTAACACATTATTTTTTCGTTTTATATACATTTTAATTAATCTTTTATTAATTTTTTGTTTTTATATTTAACTTTTGTTTATAATATAGTTCAAAAACAAGGTGGTATCAGCGACTTTCCTCTTAATAACTTTAAAAAAAAATTTGTTAATTCGTTTTTAAGTTTAATTAAATATTGATTGATATATTGATATATTCATAAAACCAGCTTAATTGCAATGCTTGCAAATATATTAAACAATTGATAGTATAATTTTCATAGAAATAATTTTCATTAAATAGAAATAATTTGCGATTATTGTGAAAAAGTGGGTCACTACGTTGGCTGATAAATTCTTTACTTTACTCTTGAAAGTGATTCAGAAATGTAATATTTTCATAAAGCAAATCGTCATCCAAGGATTGATAAAAAGAATAAAATTTCGCCGCATGAGAAACTCCATGATAATTACATTTGGTATATCCAAAAGATTTTAGATAAATATATAAAATATATTTATAAATGTTTGCAAATATGAATCTTCTTCATAATTAATCGTGATAATCAATCGTCATATTGTAGATCGATAAAGATCACAGATCAATAAAGAGATTCAATGATTAGAAAATATTTCAAAAAATTTCAAGTGACAGGCGACAAGATTTAATGCTGCGGTATAATTGAATCATGCATTAAAAAAACAGAAACGAAAAAGACAATTTATATAATTATCATCGCAATATTTTCTATGTTTAACTTAATTAATGTTTCTAATATATTTTAAAACAGTGCTCGAGTTATAGCTTCTAGCTCCATTTTCGTAATGATGCCCATTGTTTTTTCTTTGTTTATAAAATATATATTGATTATATGATACGAATCAAAAAACACGAAATTCAGGCTAAAAATGATAATGCTTTGTAATAAACATTAAATTCTTATCATTTCCTACTATCATGATAGTACAATTATTATTGAAAAATTCTTATAAATTTTTACTTCTATTTTTGTAAATCTATCATGACAATTAAACGTCGCAATTATCTTAAGATTGCAATTGCATTAGAAAGTGTGATTTTCCATGACAGATTTATTGGATTTTCATTACCCAAATAATTATAATATTAAAATTATTTAAAGCAAATTTTGAAAATGGCCACGTCCGTTGCAACGCAATGCTTTATGATGTTTTACAACTGTTCGTAAAGAACAGTTTTCTTTATTCAGATAGAATCTCTTATCTCTTTAAGTCGGAAAATATAATTCATTCATATCAATAGAAAATCATAGATAATTGTGGTCTACTAAACGCGGCCAATAGTCCAGCTTCAATCTCTCTAATTCATATGCATGATTCAATTACAACAATTACTCGCTACTACAATCGGCCTGAAGTCCATGGGGAATATACATATATTTATATGTAGGCAAGCATTCAATACATTTCGTGCAGGTAGACAAGAGACATATGCGGACGTACGTGAATTGTGTGTGTGTGTGTGTGTGTGTGTGTGTGTGTGTCTGTGTGTGTGTGTGTGTGTGTGTGTGTGTGTGTGTGTGTGTGTGTGTGTGTGTGTGTGTGTGGCACGCGCGTGTGCATCGCTCTACATTGGATAAATTGACCAAAAGAGGTATTTTGACATAAATCATGAGAGCAAGATAATCAATGATTTGTGATCGCAGCAAATTCCATACGAATTTAACATTTCCAACTTGAATAGTTATTCTACAAAAATCAAGGATATTGTTCAATTCGATAAAGTATTTTTGTATTTTCTTCTATTTTCTGGAGCAAAAATCTTAATATTTTAAAACAAGATGTCTACTCAAACTCGAAAAAGAAATTCCCTGAGAAATCTCTGATTTTCAAGGCAATTTATAAAAAAATCCAAATAACATGAAAGTATTTTTAATCTTATAAATAAACATATTTATATATATTTATTGTATATATTATATATATTTATTGTGCAAAGTCTATAATGTTTATATTCATAAAAGTTTATAAATCATAAAATAAAATTAATCAATCATTCGAATTTTAACAATTGAATTTGAAAAATTTTAAAAGAACTACATATAAGAAATATAAATATTTTATATTGCAAAAATAAGATATTCAAACTTTATTTTCAAAAATTAAAAAATCATGAACAAAAAATTATATAATATATAATTGATCAATAAAATTTTATAAAAACGTTAAAATAAAATCTTTATTAAACAAAATTTCTAACATGAAATTGTTGGTTTTAATATTGAATATTAAATTGTGTAAAACTAGTGTGCTCTGATGTTTAGAAAAGTAGATGGATTTACTGTTATCGTTAATAATTCAATTGATGAACTCTCTTGATTATAATATAGAAATAAAATATTAGAAAAAATAATTTCAAAAGAATTCCCTGAAGATTTTCAATAAAATATCCTGAGAATTCCCTGATTTTTCAAGGTACGAATAAATTTTCTGAGAATTCCAGGTTTTTCAGATTTTTTCAGATAATAGACATTCTGTAAAAGAATCTCACATTCTTTTAAAAATAAAAACGAATAATTATAAATCAAGGGGTTATTCAAAACAATAAATTTTTACGATTTACTAAAATACATTACTAATGTTGCTAATTTATTTTATAGTAATGGATTTTAGTGCTAAATAAATATCTTTCGTGTGTTCAACGTAAATTTTAATACACAGCAAGAAAAATCTGCATCATAAGCTGTTAGTCACCTGAACTCCGATCAGATTGTTTTCGTTTTAGAAAAATATTCTAGCAGAAAAATTTGCTAAAAAAAGATAAATCATAAAATTTCCAAATATATTTGAACTATGTACACGTATGTATCTATCGAAGAATATATTTTGAAGTTTTACTGTTTCGCACAAACGATTATGATTAGATGATCCACGAAAGGCTGATACTTGACACGAAACTAAAATTGCTATATTTAACTTCATGATAATAATCGGCATAAATGGAAATTCTCCGTAGAATAAAGTATGAAACATGTGATTAAAAATATTCAAAACTACCATATTATTGTCCAAGAGTCTGGATGATAATCAATGTAAAAATAAATTTTAGTAATATTGGACTGAGAGGAAAGGATTTAGCTTAATAAAAAATTAAAGTTCTGATGTTTATTAATACTAATGTATGCCTTGCTTTCAATAATAATATTATCACGATCATGTTCATATCATGATATATGCATGCCCTAAATTTCATCCTTTCACAAACATTATTCTGCTTTAATCGCAGTTCTCGCCGGAATAATAATAGGCTTATAGCCATGCTTTGCGCAATTTTCCTTTTGCAGGCAAACGAGAGTTTGCCATCATGATGAATAATTCGTAAAGATTGTCAAAATAAGATATGCAAAAGTGAAATATCTTATGACACATCGTTTTATTCTAAATATTGCTATTCATCGATCGATTTTACATGACGTAGAAAAAAAAATCGAAATTTTACCTGTCAAATGGGATTTGTCGATAAAATTTATACAGGTAAAATTTTTCAACCATTTTTTCGTCTTTTATGCACAAATAAAAATTAAATTCATATAAAAGATAAATTTATTTTATATAAAAGCCTTCAAGTTTCTGATTAGACGAAACAGAAAGATCGATAATAACGATGCAACTATGTAACAGTTATTAATGATTATTTTCAAATTATAAAATTATAATAATTATTATTATATATGTGAAAGTTAATGTTAAAGAAGCATCGCGTTAATACAGGTGAATATGAGTATTAAAAAGGAAAATGGGATAAGTAAGGAAAAATAATTTTTTGCAGTGCATCTAGCTTATTAATAAGGAATTATCTATAAGTAATCGTACTGAAAAATTGTATTGAAAAGTCCTATCGGTTTTTAAGTAGATTCGTTATAAGTTTTCTACGGGATTGAAAGAAGTTTAATATTTCATAAATCTTCACACATTTACACTTTAGAAAAATAATTAAATATTTAAATTATGATGTCTTAAAGAAGTTAGAAAGAGACCGAAAGAACTTTTGCAATAACTACTTTCAATTAACTCTTTCACTGTATATCTCTTCAAGAATAAAAATGCTACTAAATGTACATGTAATATAAGTAATATATATAAATAATATACAAATCATAACAAACAAAATATTAAACATATATATTTTAAATTATATATATATATATATATATATATATATATATATATATGTGTAGATAAGATATCCATTAATAACCGTATTACTTCTCATGTGAGTAAAGGAGTTATACTGAATAGACAAGTTTTCTATCCTTTTGTAATTTTCGCAACAATTAATGAGTTATTAATTTATAAAGATCTGTAAATGAGCGTATATTCGCGCAAAGAAACAACCCAACATTACATGCTTTTATAGTTGCTAGACGCGTGGTAAAATGGATTGCGTTTTAAACAAAGACTCTATTATTTGTAGATTCATGGATCTTTATAATATTTATAAATTAATTATTTCGAAATTCGCAAAATAACAGCAGGTACTTCTGTTCAGTTTAATCTATTTTATCTGTCAAGAAGAAATGATACGGCTATATTATCAGATACTTTGTATATACATACATTATGTATAAAATCTAAATGTTGAAAAATTTGATTTGAGATGAATTTTGAGATAAATGTCACGGTCATTCAGTGAAGAAGTTCACACTCAGCTACAAGCATTTTTATTAGCAAATTAATATGGCAGATACGGATAACCAGATAAGCGGGGGGAGGCGAGGGGGGGGCGACGGTGGCGGCGGCGAGGGAGGAAGGGGCAGGTTTTTTCCGAAAAATAAATGAATGAAAAAAAAAAAAAAAAAATCAGAAATAAAATCTGGACACTTGCGTAACTCCGAATCGTTCGTCTTACCTTCGCTGTTTTCATCCTCGGTTGACTTGGCCGATTGTAGCTTCGCGCTTGGTTGCTTCGCTGCAATCAAAATTCGCAGCTGGCACCGCGTTCTCTCTTTTGCTATTCCCGTCTTATTTTTCTCTCGCCCTCCCTTTAACGTTCGTTTTTTTTTTTTTTACTTGACCGATGACTCTGCGTCATGATCGATCATATAACCCTGATCTCAAGAAGGAAAATTCCAAAACGTGCGTGTTTATCCATGTGTATACGTGTATGGCTACTGAATTCATCGAAATTTCTTCTCGAATGTCAAATTCTACCTTTGACCATATTGCGAGATATTGAACAAAGCGACATTAAAGAAATAGCAAAAATATAATGATTTAAAAGATAATGATCTCTTTGAGAGACTAATAAATAAAAAGATTAGGCACCATTCTTTCCGTTGAAGTTCTTCGATAATCGAGGTGTGATATCTCTTCTAAATCTCCAGTGGTATCGTGAACAAAAATATATAACACGATGAAACGATAATACTTAGTATAATAACATTTTCCATTTGGCTCACAAATTTTTACAATTAATCAAGACTCACGCATACATATTGTTATTTCGTAATCGTATGGTATAATTAAAATTCTATGGTAAATTATAATTCTCTTTCATTTCTCTTTGAAAATGCAGAAGCTAAACCACTGGTAACTCTACATATGAGTTAGACTCTTCAATCAATTCATGAAAAAGATAAAGAAAAAAAAGAACGATCGTCCGCGAATTAAGATTACGCGAATGGGGAGAGCGGAGTTCGTTCGTTCACGATCCAACATTTATTTCATTTTTCAAGAGAGACCAGAAGCTAGCACCGTCGACGAGATGGGAAAGTCAATGGCGCGGAATTTATTGCAGCCAAATTGCCTTACGTGAAACGAGGTCGCGAAAGATCGCGCGAGATCGTGAACGATTAAATTCGAACGACGACCAGCTGAGAAATCGACGATCGGTGAAAATGGATTCTGACATGGCAATAGTGTTTGCGGTTATTGGCCTTTTATCAGAAATTCTATTATTTGTCTTATCCGCTTTTTGTAATACCCTTACAAATCGTATTAATGATCACAAAAATTAATATAGTATTGATAATATAGATAATATAGATAATTGATAATATAGTATTGATAAAATAAATAACAGAAAAGTTATATATGAGTTTGACTTTCTATTTCGATGTAAATTTAAGTAAACAAGATTTCAAGTTAAATTAGCTTTCTATTTAGTATAAAGTAAATTTTGATCTCTGCAGCTATTATTGTTCCTACTGCAGTTGAAAGAGACGCTTCGTAATCTTAAATAGATTCTCGAAATTCCTTGAATCATCATTCCTTGAATACCAAGCAAGAATTAAAGGAATTCGCATTTAAGCTCTCCTCGTCATTTATTCCTATCACCATGCGGTTTAATATTTTCAATTTAAAAAATCCTTTATTACTCAGATATTAAACAGTAAATACTTTGTCTCTGAATACATATATTAACTATATCGAAACTATAATTAATTAAATGTCGGCTATATTCCACGTCTGTCGTTACGTTAAAAATGAACAGAAAAATGAACATTTAAGGAAGCAATTTTTGTGCAACTATCGCGGTTATCTGCCAACATGTCTTTGAAGGCCAAGAACCACATTTTCGCGTTTAATCGTGCATTACCGAGATACTCAATCGAGTGGAAATGAGGGAGAAATCACCGATCCGATCGACAGCTGGCATCTGTTCTCGAAAGATGAGCCGAAAACGAATTCACATTACCGATAGGTAAAAATGCATACTACTAAACTAAATCTTCTTGTCTACTCTCTCTAACTTGTAAGCGTTCACACAGAGATATCAGTAATAGAGCCAAGTGAGAATACATCGAGGAAACAGATATATAGACAATATGTATGTATCACGTGATGCGTGATGCTGATCTAAAAATTATATCGTGGCATACACAATATCGAAATGTAGATAGGATTATCCCATAACTTGCGATTTTTCTTTTAATCATGATCAAAATGTCTGATAAATTTGAAATCGAATTTTTCGTAGCAACCAATGTCAAGAAATATCATTATTTAATGAAACTGTTCAATTTTTATTAAGTTTTTGTAACTAATAAGTTTTACATTGGAATTCTATTAACGTAGCTCACTTAAAATGGAAACTTAAAAAAAATATAGCTAAAAATATAATATATACACACGCACATATATATCGTGTAAAGTGTTTTACAAGTGTTTTTCGAAACTCTTAAACAAGAAAATTCCTTTTCCATATTTATCATACATTTTTATAATTCGATGGATTCTTTTAAACAACAGATAGCGTATTGCTGCTGATCTTTCTCAGAAAAAATAAAAGAAATAATACCTAATTTTTTTTTTAATAGAGTTGTATTATTAGATGTATTATTAGTTGTATTATTTGAGTTGTATTGATTTTTTTTTACATTTATATAATTTTGTTACATAATTCCTCAAGTTATTCTAATATACAAAAGTAATAAGATCAAAAATCAAAATAAAGTGACAGAACAAAGTATAAAATATTTAAACCATTAATTTTTTTATAACTTTATTTTAATATTTTTATATGCGAAATAATTTAGAAGAATCATATGTAAAAAAATCCATATAATTTTATTTATGAAAATATTGTATTTATGAAAGTATTGTTTTGCCCCTTTTTTATTCCTTTTGGAAAAACTAGAGCGGCACTGTCTCTATTATTTAAAAGATTTCAACAAATCATAAAAATAATAAACAGAAAGTTTCTCGTTTTATTTTAAATTAAATAAGTTTCGGAGAAAACATCTTATAACACACACTTTATATGATATATCCTATATCATATACTCTAGGTGTGTGTGTGTGTGTGTGTGTGTGTGTGTGTGTGTGTGTGTGGTGTGTGTGTGTGTGGTGTGTTCCTCTTTTCTCGAAAAATTCATTTCATATTCATCAAAAAATTCATCATTAAACTCACGAGTTATGGGTTTCTTTATCCATTATTTTTTATATATATGTATATATGCATGTTTATATATATATATATATATATATATATATATATACATATATATACATACATAAAATAATGTACTTTGTACATGTTGTGATAAATGAAGTATGTATAAAATGAACGGAATATGATGGAGAGCAAGTGCGTCAACGATATAAATAATAATACGAATAAACGAAATCACACTCTTTAAAAGATTAATATTATATAAAGAGAAAAAGTAAACGATTCTCTCAGCGACGCTCTCGGGAGCGTGCATTGGCGTGAATATTTCTTCTTTCCGACTAAAAGTTAATTAAGATGTTTTTATTAAAATAAAAAATAACTTATTATGTATGTCTGTGTAGAATATAGTCAATAAATGCCAGATAAAACGGCCGATTCACGCTCGAGTGACGTGGAGTTATCTAACGTATCAAGCCTAAACAGTATAAATATAAATCCTTCGATCGTTATACATTCTCCTCTTGATCGATAAATATATATATATATATATATATATATTTCACAAAACATTTATCAATTTATTAATACATTTCCATTTGCAGAATTGTGACGTGAACATCTGTGACGAATCTTAAAAATGTCACACGAGAAATCAATCTTTATATCACGTGTGAAATGTCACATATATACCCCGTTGTGGTACGCGTTTTAATGTCTTTTGCAACAGCAAACAAGTTTGTTGTTTAGGATTAATGTTTCCTACTGTTTAGGATTAATCTTTACTATATATAACAGAAATAATAAAATAATATTCTAGCTGTACTCACTTGACGGTGGCGGCTGCGGCGCACGTCGCACAACCGAGTGCTCCTGATGGGGTCCTGTATACTCATGCCATGTATACGTGCTCCTATATTCCGAATGAAGCTGCTGTAACATGTAATTAACGCACAATTCGCTGTTAGAGAAATACGTGATGGAAATACTCTACGTGATTGTATGCAAACATAAGCTAAAGAAAAACGCTGCTAAAGATAAACATATCATATAATACCGAAATTAGTTATATATTAATATTTCGTAATATTACATAATTATTATATAATCCTATGTTTTATTTAATTAAAGACATGGATACAATTAGGATTTTAATATTACATTCGTAACGTTAATTTCTTTGTTTAACGTGACTAAGTGGACGTAAAATATTCACAGAAATGAATACAATTAGAGGTATAAATGAAAATTTTACTTAACGAACAATATATAGAATAATTTAATTTAATAAATTATCAATTTAATTTATTAATTATAATAAATTATAATATGTTTAACAATTTAAATAAGTAATGTAATAAAGAAAAAATTTTTTATTATTTATTTAAGTAATATATTCATTTTTAAATAAAATTAATTTAATAAGTTGTAGATAAATCACGTATTCAACGATACAATGATATGAATTTTATTTTACATTTTCAATTCGTTACTTCAAGAAATTATTTAGTTTCTTTTCAACTATGTGTATATTCAATAATTTAAAGACATTCTTCATTTCGATCATGGTTGTCACATTCACTATGTCAATTAAAAAATGTTGCAAGGTTTCGGTAGATGAACGGATCGATGGTCGGGGCTTCCATAATCCATTCGAGAAGACACTGAATCCGTAATGTATTTTGCGTCGAGTGTAATTATTATTTTATCTAAAGAGTTAGCGAAATAAGAGAAGATATAATTAAATCAATTAAATTCTGATAAATAAAATTAATTATGAGTATCAAAAAATAGAATTAAAACTTTCTTAGACTTATATATATTTCTTAAATTTATATTTTTTGCTATTTTTATCTTGTGCTCTTTTATGTTCCCACCTTAAAGAATTTATTTTATAATAGATAGTTATTTTTAATAATTTTTCATGTGAATGACATAGAATTTTATTTTGAGGAAAGTAAAAATCAAACTTTCAAATAAACGTTTGGTAACCTAAAATAAATATGGGTTTTCAGACAATAAACACTATACCACGCTGTTCCATCGTTAACCGCACATAGGCGACTATCGATTCTTCGATGTTCATTTATTAATGGCAATGTGGGACAACGTTAACCTTTACGTAGGCCGCCGCGCCCAACATAAAGCATCTGTCCTTCCTTTCTTTTTTTTTAAATTGCTCGAAAAATGGAAAAGTACGGAAAAATTTCGGTGATTTATTATTAGTTTGATCATTCGCAGTTTTTTTTGATAAACTAAGATCCACTTTTAAAAAGATTATGTAAACAGCTTTCTGTTACATAACAACTGTTCATAATATGATATAGATATACATAATTGCAACACAAATTGATAGAATTGATAGAATTTTATAGTTAATTAAAAATATATGATATTAGAAAATAAATAATGTACATCTGTACATATTTCACATAATAAAATTGATGAATATCGAAAATTGCGAGATTCATCAATCGTTTATATTAATCGAATGGAAAATCGTTGATCGAAAGAGAAAAAGAGAGAGACAACGATACAATTCATAAACAAATTCTGACGCGAACTCAGAACAACCAGACAATAAGCGCGCAAAGTTCTTGCGACATTTGCACGACTTCTCGCGACGCGTCGATTCTGTCTATTGAAATCATTAACAGTAGTCACGCGTGATCGCGGTAACAACAAAAAAGTTAAATGGAAAAGCAAAGCGCGAATAGATATGCTTATAACGTGAAACTTTAGGATACCCGCTGCTCTTTAAGCAATCTCCGTTTATTTCGCTCAAATCATGGTTCACGCATGCTTCAAAAATTATTCCCTGACGAAATTTGTTAAGAGAATATACTAAAGACTCAGAAAAATCTTTTTTTTTTTATTTTAAGGATTTTCATTAATGATTTTCTTTAAATCACTATAAATTTTTAGAAAAAAATATTAATTGTCACGTCGATTGAGTAGACTTTGAAGATATTTTAAGAATTTTTGTACATAAAAATATAAATATATGTGTGATGATGTTGCACAACATTGTTGAGATTTTTGTATTCAAGAAACGTTGTATCTTAATTTTTAAATATTTTAGCATGCTTATCCCCCCTCCCCATACACACACATACACAACAAGAACCTATTAAACCTGTTAAACTTTTGTCTGTATTATTCAATTTTTCTCCTTTATTTCACATTTTTCTTCCTAAATATTCCTTATATTAATATATTAATAATATAAAATATCGATGAGGTACAATTTAAGTAATCGATTGCCTTTTGTAGCCTTATGTTATATTAAGGCTTATAATAAATTAATTTGTTATTGGTAAAAAGTTAAACATATAATAGGTATCTGAAACATTAGCTTCAATTTCCGCCATTCATTTGCTTATAAATCAGAATCAAGTGGAAAATATAATAAAAAAAAAATAACTTAAGTGATACGCATGACGCATGACTCTCTCGTATAAAAATTTTGCTCCCGAGTTTACTTAATCCGTATCTTTTTTTCCTCTTTCTGCTTTCCGCTTTTATCACAATCTGCCGCAAAGTAATTCTCGATCGATCGTACTTCGATGAAGGAAATTCGGTTTCTCGCATGTCGATAAGACGTCGACATATACGTGATCATCACGTTCTTCTCTTCCCTTCTCTTTTTTCATATATCCTGCCATCTTGTTTCGTTATCTTTCGAAAATTACTACTGGGAAAAATCACTAAAATCATTATATTGTTACAGAATAGCGTTCTACGCGACATATAGATTTCGAGAAAAATATATCTCACTTCGAGATTACTTTATATCAGAGTTAGACTTGAGAAAATTATGACATTTTGTGTTTTCTGTCGATGCAAATTACATTATTATCTGCTGCTGCTTGAAACTTAAAATTATGTATACTTCTTCTGATGTAATCATTTTTAATTAACAGACAATGTATGCGCAAGCGTGATGTTCATTATAAATATATTTCATCTTCATTGTAAATTTTCTCTTTTACGTCAAAATCGATAAACTTATGTCTGAAGTTTCAATGTGGCATGCCAATGTACATGCCTTCGCATATAATTATTTTTCAAGCAATTTCCACGTGAAAATTATATCGTCACTTTCCACACAAAACTCAAATTTTCTTTTATCCGCCTCTGAAAATTGATTCCTTTTATTTCATCTATTGTATCACGTTAGCGCAAATATTCGATATTTTTCAAATAATCAAACTTTAGTTATTAATTAAATTAATCTCTTTCGAATATCAAGTGTAAATGCTATTGGCTAAAATATAAATTACGGTTAAAAAATCATTTAACAATATTTATTTTTTATCTATATCTAATCTCTACTTTCCATGTGAATGTCTACTTTCCATTCTCTTTTCATTTTTATATTTTATCTTTTATTTATATTTTTGTATTATATCTATATTTATCTCTCTTATTTATGTTTTTACATTGTATTTATTTATCTAGTTATCCACCGGCGATGTCACAATGGAGATAAGCAAAGCGTATTGTTCTGCAAAAGCGACTGTTGCACAATACTGGCGCTAAATGTTATATGCAAGAAAATTCTATATGACCAATTAGCGCATATCATATTTAATACTTGACAACAACCTTCGATCGCTATCATCATTCACGCTCGTTTTCCAAGTCTGTATACATTTGTAAGTTCGTCCTATTTCAAGTTTAATGACGCTTTCGAACTTTGCACTTAGTGTTCGCCCGCGAATATTCAGAACAAAGTAATTGCGCAAACAGATCGACGGACTGCGCACCGGAATTTCATTATGACAAACAATGCATTCGTGACAAACGCAAATGCACCGCACGATTATTCGTTGTTTAATGATTTCCAATTAAGTTTCCAATGATGTTGAGACAACATAGCGCGTCGCCAAAAATTGTGCGTCAACACACGACGTCAAGCACGTGGGGAAATAAGTCGGGAGCAAATAATTATTGCACAATGCAATTTGAAGCAATGTTCGCGGGATAACAAGACGAAGATCAAAATGTAACAATGCTTTTATTTCAAAAGTACACGTAGAGAAATGACTTAGTAATATTAATTAAATACCAGTGGTTTAACTTTTGCTAAAAGTCGGATTGCTAAAAGTTGGATATTAGAACTAAAATGCATTTGCTGCAAAGTAAAATTTGATTAGTTGAAAGTTAAAAATCAATTTTACGAAAGAAGAGCGGTTTTTCTTCAATATTCTATTCGTAATCGCGATTTCGAAAAGAATCGCTCGCAAGTAATACGAGGGCAGATGGATGCGACAGAGTTTTATTTCTCGTAATTAAGAAGCCACACAGTAACAATGAAAAGTACAACATTACGATTTTCTGATGAAATGATGCCTCGAAGATGAACTCACAAAATTGATCTCCAAAAAGTGAATAAAGGATTTTAACAATATAATTTCGTTTAGTTCCATGTAAAATTTAATATTCAGTTCTTTCGAGCAGCTCGATTTTATGGTCATAGATGAGAAATGACGTGCAATAACTTTCTTTCGACGTAGAGTTTTTTTTTTAAACACAATAATTTCGTGATGATCAAACTTGTAAAATATGCAGGAAATTGAATGTTTATCCGATTGGTTACATAAAAATGTAAAATAATACTTGAAATAACGAGTCATTTTTCAGCCATTCTTAAACGATCGTGACAGCTGAATCATGGCTGAAATATGATCCATTATTTTAGGAATTATTTTACACTTCTACGTGACAGATCAAACAGATGTTTCAGTTTCCCATATATTTTACCAGTTTCAGAATCACGAAATTATTATGTTTCAAGAGAAAATTAAATAAAGCTATTTCGTCACAAAAAATTATTGCACTGCATGCCATTTCTCGTCTATGATATCGTAAACTAATATAACTGTAGCGAGAAAGAGCCAAGCCTTAATTTAAAGACTTAATATTCTTTCTAAGAGATACATTTATGTTTACTGGATGTAGGAAAAATTTATCTTTGATTCTTTGACGTATATATACCGGTTCTCCCCATTTCAAAGACACACCTTAACTATTATGGCTATATTTCAATTCTGGCTAATTCTTTTTCTTCGTTGTAGAATACAATTACGTGCTGATAAGTAACGCAAGAAAATTTCATTCGGCGTTTAAAAAAAAAAAAAAAAAACAGAAAAATATTCGGTCACATGATTAAATCTGTAAAAATTGCAAGTACTCGATCGAATACGATACGAGACCCCCTAAGCGCACTTTGCATACTTTTCACGACTCGAGTACGCGATAGCTTCTGGAATTTTATTGACAGTTTCCCCGTCGGTTAGAGCAACGTGTGTACGCGGCACGAAGCAGGTAGTAAAAGTCAACGTACTATACAACTTTGCGCGACTTGGTCCAACTGCCGCGGCGAATATCGACGAAGACACGACGGTGGCGCAGTGCCAATTCTTCCACCCATTTCACCCGCAAAAATCGACTTTTCGCGTCTGCATTTTCGCCGCGGCAACGGCAATTACGTTTCTCATGCATTTGCGAGACTGTGCCGACGAAACACGACAAAAGAACCTATAAATAATGTATCAAACACGCGTGATGACGAACACTTCGCTAAACTAAATTATGGCATACAACAAGGCTATTGAAAGTTTTCCGAGACTATCTTGGCAAAAACCTGATAGCAATAACATTACAAATTTTTAATATTTTTAAACACAGCGGAATAAGAAGATTGCATAATTTTTAGAAATTATAGTTATACGCAATTTCATTAAAAAAATTATGAAAATACTGTAAATCTTTTATCATATATATATATATATATATATATATATATATATATATATATAGTATAATTTATTCACTTTTTAGAATATTCTGTGTAATTGTGTAATGTGCACCGAAGAAAATCGTTTTATGTAATACAAAACTAATAACAGTTTTGTTTATTCATAATACTTGAAAATTCCTCACGTCTTCTCACCTGGTGAAACTAATTGCGCTGAATAAGACCGAAAATATGAGCTAAAAAAGATCATTTCGAAAAGAAAAAAAAATAATAGATTGCACTAATTAGAACTGTTCATCGTACTTAAATAATTACATCTTTCGTCGAAAGTACATATATTACAAGAATTTGTAGAATTTATTTAAATTTTAGCAATTGCCAATTGTTTCTCATTTGTTCGGAGAATATCACTCTATATTATTAATCTATTTTATTAATGTCAGTAGATAATAAGTGAGATCTTTCTAAAATATTTTTGCTTAAAAATTACAAAATTTAATATAAAAATGGTGACTTTAAAAAATTTTTATAGAATATAATAAATAACATTATACTATTTCATAGAAAAAAAAACAAACATTGTATTTAATTGAGATGTGTGTATTGAATGGTATATTATGCTTATTTAAAATGCATAGTATAAATAAATATTATCATGATACATTCAATAAAAAGAATAAAGAATAAATAAAAATTAAATTTCTAGTATAAAAATTTTTATTTAAAGAAAGAAAATGTACGATAAAAGATTTGGAAAAAGATTAAATGCTGTTAAAGAAGGGAAACTTTCCATCAATTTACTTTTCATCAATCTATTTTTAAAATTTTCATTTTTTTAATTATTTAAAAATAAATTTGAATCACATAAATTATAATATTGAAATCTGCACTTATATATCTCTGATTCACATTTAGATTTTAGAACTAATATTGATTATTGATTTTAATTTTATTACTCGCGTTGCAATATGTAAGCGCTAATTAGATTTATTATTCTCATAAAATGTAGTAATGTATCCAGAAAAAATGATAAAGCATTATAAAAAATAATCCATATTCAGTAGCCAACGTCTCAGCCAATTGAGAATAATGTTTTATTTCAATGAAATTAAAAAATATAAGATAGTAATGAAACTGAATAAAATTTTTCATAAAATATCTTTTATGATTAATTATATTTATTATATATTTTAATAATTCTTTCTTATTGGACAAAATTATCAATTTTTATTCATATATATATATATATATATATATATATATATATATGTATCTGTATATATAGAGTAATCCGGAACTGATGTCCTTACTTGATAGCTCATTCTTATATAATGTAAAAAAAAACTGTACTTCTGATATTTTGCTGAATCGAGCAAATGATATGTCGAGACGCAAAATCAATATCGGCAACTGTAAGCCTCATCCTTTCCGTCGCATTGCCGCAACGTGACGCAATCTAATTTCTCACGCTTTGCGACAAACTTACTAAAATATTTTCTAATAATATATCTCTAGATATTTTTATAATTGAATAATAACAAGGAAATTAAAGCAAATTTCATTTCAAGATCACTGCTCACAGCAATTTGCATTTTTCATCGCATCGATAATTCTGTTGGAGTCACTTGTTCCACTTATTCAGACAGTTATAAATTTGCAAAAAATAATCAAAATATAGATATGAATATTTTAGAATAAGAGGAAAATAACGAAAGAAATTTCATTTTATAAATCAATAAAAATTCTTGAAAATTCTAAATGCCTAAGATGCATTCTTTTTTATTTTCTATAATTTAATGTTTTTGAAAACTAATCTAAACTTTGTTACTTTCTTGTCATAAATTTCACAATGTTATCTATCTGTTAATTGCATTTTTTTCCATTACAAATTCTGCCATGATTTAAATTTCTCAAACTATTTTTCCGTGTTTCAGTTTCTGCAACTCTTCATTATTCGAGATTTTGCAATTCTAGATCGAAATCAAAATACTTTACGTTTTCTAATTTCTTCTTTTTTTCATATTATCTTTCTCCGTAAATCTTTATTACAAGTTCTTGTGTTTTATGTTTATATCAAACTTCTGAGACTTAAATCTTTAAAATTCCTCATTACGAAACGTTCTATTTAAACTTAATTATTTCTGTGAAATGGCCATTTCGAGAAGCAATATCAGCTTACATATTTATTAATGCATACAGGAGCTACTATTAAAATATATTTGCAAATAATGATAAATTCACATGTATGTGTCTATATACATATTTACTATAATAGATTTATATATTTTCCTTATGCATATTTTCAGATATTTGAAATCACTATTATGTGATATTTCAAAGTCAAGTCACTAGCTTTGAATAAATTTTAGATAGTTAATAAGAATCAGCTGCATTTTATGAGGAAATTGCGATGTGGTCGAACGTTCATATTGACGAATGTGAGCGTCGGTGGCGCAGTGTCGGTTTTTCTTTTTTATTACTCCCTTCGTAACGACGATTTCTGCACAGTGGTCGATCCAACCCAGTGACCGTGCGGTTCTACGTCACGCTGCATTATGCGGTATAAGTTGCTGGCATTAACGACAATCGAAATTATTTATTTAATCTGCGCGCGACATTAAGATGACTCGACCCTAAACACGTTAGACTAAATGGATTATTTTGAAAAATGATTCAATCGACAAATAACGTCTCTTCTTGTCGGTACAAGTTTCTACTATTAATAAATCAGTACTATTAATAAATTATGACATAGTTTCGAATATGATTAATTTATCGATTGATACTTGATGGCCTAAAAAACGAAACGAAAAAGATACTTGAAAAAATCATGCAAATGCATTCGATAATTTTCTCTCACAACCTAATCATACTTTATATAAAATGGGGGCGAAACGGGGGGGAAACGAGAATCTCGATATTGGAGAAATTCATGTTTCCACAGCGGTGAGCTAAATTTAGACAGCGTGAAAAACTTTTCATTAATGCCATTATTACTATTTGAGAGTCAGACTTTCCTATTATTAAATTATCTAAAATCGAACTTTATAGCTAATATACTAAATCAGATAATATTTAATTATTTTAAAAAGATAAAAGGAAATTTGATTTTCTGCTCTTTTATCAAACAGCAACTTGTAAAATGTATTGTATTAACTTCTTGTAAAGTCTTACAACTTGTTGTGTTGTTGTATTAACTTCTTTAAAAAAAAAAAGAATTTGTTACTTAAAATACATGTCTCTAATTGCAATATTCAATAAATTTGTTATATTTTCTAGTTATATTTCCTTAAGTTTGTTGTATTTCTTTAATAATAAGAAAAATATTTTAATAGTTTTGGAAAGTTCAAGAATCTTATTCTTCTATTATTTCTAATTATTGATTTGTTTTTTGCGTTCTTTGAAAATACAATTTCAATTAGTAGTTCTACTTTACTATTTATCCAAGTTCTATGACACTATTTTCACTTAACAGCAAGACCATGCAATATATTGCGGAGAAAGCGCTGCACTAAAGTCCCTGATATTAAAGGGCTCTAAAATTTCAGTTAAAATAATATATTATTAGAAGGTAAAATAATCAAAAATCATGTTCTTAACTCTTTAAATAATAAAAAGACAAAACAGTAAACGATAATAAGCGTTTCTGAGTTTAACCCAAAAAGGCAGTGAAAAACAAGCAAATAAATAATCAAAAGAAAAAGTTTAGTTAATAATACGTAGTTAATACGTAGTTAATAATAGTTAATAATTAAAATTATAAATTTGTCAAATGGTAAAACCATAAAGTTAATGTAGTGATAATTCTGCATCCCCACAAAGATACTTCACAATCACTTTGACACAACGACACAATTATCAAAAACTGACATCTCGCAAAGTGAGAAGAACTATCGCATAAAGTAACGAGGAAGGTAAGAAAAGTCGGGAGTAATAAAAAGGAGGGGGGTTTTTTTTAGAGGGGGACTTAACAGAAGTGAGCATAGTAGAAAATTGAGAAAGTTAAGTGGGAGATAGCAAGTTAAGGATCGACGGATAATTATTTGGTGAAAGGTCGGTATTCTATTTGTTCAGACCGTGATGCTGTTTTTTTTAATACAAATCATTTCATGATATTAAACTTTTTTTCAAAGAAAGGTTCAATATCAAGAATTGTCTCATTTATTTATTATTATTCATTTGTTTGCTTTTCACCGCCTTTTTGAGTTACTTATTATTTTTTTATTGACCTTACTTCGTTGACTTTAATTTATTCTATTTAAAATTTATTTTATTTTATTTTATTCTATAACTATGTAATTTTTTTTTTACATATTTTCTCGTTTTCCTACAATGTTCAATTGAGATTTATAATTCGGATTATACCTATGAAATGTTTACTTGTTTTCGTTACTCTACCATATTTTTACAATGGATTTACAGTGATGAATATTGCATTTTGCAAATAGTTTTACAAAATTGACAAACATGAGAATGATATACTAAACTTATGTGTAAAAAAGTTTTTTGGAATTGACTACATATTTCTCATATTTCTGTAAGGTAATCTTTTTATTATGATTATGATGCAAATTTATTGTATCTTATATTTTTATTATTTATATTGTTTTAATAATATTATAGAATATTATTGTTTTATACTTATTCTTTCTTCTTTCTTTCATTCGAAGATTATTATTTTTTGAGCTTGTTATATCGTTCGTTAAACACATTTTTAACAAGAATTGCATTTCAAGTGAGCTATGACACGTGTGTAATACAATCGCACGAGATGAAATATACCGGCCTACTCTTTCCTCTTCTAACGTGCCGATCGCGGAAGAACTTTTATTCGTCAAAGGAAAGGAAGAGCTATCGGCACTCTTTCATCAGTGAGATTGAACGATGAAAGAGGCAAAGGCGGACATGTATTCGCACAAAGGCAGGAACATGTTTCCTCCGTCCTTTGTCACTTTCAATTCTTCTAATCCGCAACTTTCGATCAATTTGCGGGTAAAATGCGAACAACTGACAAAACTATTGCAGAGGAAAATTTTAAAAAGCTGCAATTCAAATGTATCACTTTGTATATTCTAAAGATCCATACGCTAAATTGAAATTTCTCGGATATTTTGCGCTTACAGTTCAACAAAAATTGATTGATTTAACTTTTGACAAGTAGTTGTGTTTTATCGGCAGGATTTTGCGCGCCTAAGTTCCTTATTATTATTTTTTTTTTGAATTTTGTATAGTCGGGATAATCCTTTTATAATTTCGATAATTTTGTTTCTTATAATCTAGTTCTACATTAAAATCCTTGTTGAAATGATATTTTTCGCAATAAGAATTTCTTGGGAAAGGAATATATTTGATCTATTAAAGAGGAACATTTACTATTTAGCTGCAATTCCATTAAAAAATAACGACATGATTAACTATGAATTTATATATATAAATACAAAAAAATAAAGAAATTATGAAACTATGTAAGCTCTTGCTTGCTACTATTGTTTTGCTTTGAATATATCCTCAACTTATTACAATTAATTGTTTAAAAAGTGACTTTTTTCGAATACAAAAATAAAATCTTTCGTATATTTATATTTTATTTCTACATTCGTATTTTTATGTTGTTTTATTCATTTCTCTTCTAAACGAGAAAGACGATAGTATAGAATTGCCTGTAATTTATCAAATTTGCTGCTAAAAGTTGAAGGATGATAAATAATACGGCTTCTCATTGATTTGTAATAAGAGCGCTGAAAAAAGAACCTTACTCGCTTTCGTGTAGGAATGAAAATAAATACGGAAATAAATACATGCCAATTTTCGAGTTACGAATTTACGAGCTATAACTCAAGGTAAACCCTGCAAATAACTGAAACTTTTCTCCTTTCCCAGTATATTCGTGCTTCAGGAAGCGTGAAGGTTAGCTGACCTTAGTCTTTCATGGTGTGAATTTTATTATTACAAATCAATAAAACGGAGTTCTCATGTGAAAAGAACATTCGCTTCTTTCTAGATTGACGGTTTTTATTTTACATATCATTTGCAATATAATCTTCATTAAAATAATATGCAATAACTAATAATTATGTTGAAAAAGATTACATGAAAAGATAAGTCAACTCTTGTCGATGTAACGATGAAAATAATAAAGATACTTATTCTTTATTCTCAAATAAAAATTTTCTTAAAAACTTGAGTATAATACTAAGACTATCTATAAGAGATATATTACCTATAAGAAAAAAAATTTTTTTTCTGATCTTTGAACAAACTTAGATATTTTGTATAGATTTCTGAATACTAGAAACAAATCTAACATTCAAATTTATATATTACGTCAAAGTTGCAAAAATAACAAGTTATAAAGTTCATAAGAAAAATATATTGTAGAATATATAATTGTATAGAAAAAATCATATAATAATATATATTTTTATTTATATATATTTTTTTTTTATTGTACAATATATATTTTATTATATAATTATATATATAATTGTATAATAAAAAAAATATATATTATACGAAAATTGTTCGGAAAAAAAGAAAGTTTTTTAAATACTTGCAAATACTTAAAATACTTGCAATTCTCTGTGATAATGTATTATTCTTTGCTCTTTTTATTTAATTTTTGCAGAATCGTTATACAAACTTCTCCTATCTCGCCAATCAAATGGGCTTTTAACGTAATAGACTGTTCTATACGCAAAAACGCATCTAGTAATCGTTTCTCCGAATGAAAATGGTTGACTTATTTTACACGAAGATACATAAAGAGAAAAAAATTGCGAGTACTCTTGAAATTATCGAGTTCCTAGCAAACACATAACGAAAACGTATATTGATTCGAAGGTAATACTAAAAGTGAAATGTCGGCTATCCCATAGTAAACTCGCTATAACTACGGTAATAACTAGCATAGCAATCATATTAACATAGCAATCCTGGTTTTTTGCTTAATGTGATTCACATTAGCAAGTAAATCAGGAAATTTGGAAATCCAATCAATCAATTTTTCAAAAATAATGAAAAATGTAATAATGTTATGTTAAAAGATCCTCTTTAATATCTATTAATATATTTAAATTTTATATATATATATATATATATATATATATATGAAAAGTTACGTCATTCCAAATAAATATATGGCAAAATATAATACATATTCGGATATATAAATATTAAACAAATACTTTATTTCAGTGAACAAATATAATTTCTATAAATAATAAAATTTTAGTGATAAAATCCGAACATATATTAAAGTGTATTATAAATTTTTTAGCAACAATTGTGCTTTGTTAGCACATTTATCATTCTGCAAATAGAGAATACTGACAATGTAATCATTAAAAACACATATAATATATTAAAACAAATATTTTGTTTCAATAAACTGATAGAATTCTGTAAATAGTGAAATTTTAATGATGAAATCCGAATCATATTAAGTAGACATATTATAACATTTTTAACAATAATTGTGCTTTTGTTAGCACATTTATCATTCTGACAGAGAGCGCTGACAATTATGACATTAAACTGTACGTATAAAAATTCGTTATGGGGACAAGATTATTGCGGCAGTTTCGTCGAAAATTAATAGTGAAATCTTCATAACTCCACATAAATTAAAAAATAAAAGAAGCACACTTTTGACAGTGAAGCTGTCCATCTTTCACCGTTCCATCAGATTTAGTGATTTAGTCAAATCACGGTTTAGTCCGCCGTGGAGAAGAAAATTTATGCAATGCATACGATGTAAATCGTGCCGAACCCGTGCCGTAATCTAACGAAAATCGATAAATTGATTCGATTTCGATAAGACGAGGGATGCTGTATTTGACCGAAAGGAGCACGATACTCGATCGACTTTGAATTGATAAAATATGCTTCGTTTGAACGAAACATTTCGGACGCATACAATGGTATAGCGTAAAAAGTTACATAGAATCTGTCAGACTACAATTACCGCATAATTGCAATAAGAACTGATCAATTACATATTATATTCGTAGTGATATATAATAGGAATGTTAAAAATAATGAAAACATAAAATAGAATTTTAACTGAAAAATCAATTTCTGTAAGAATACAACGTTTAAAAAAAAATAATAAAAGACTCTTTTGGCTTCCAAATTAACGTATTCTAAAAAAATATATCTTTTTTTAAAAAAATATCCTTTCATCTCTGAACTTCCATTTAGTAAATATATATCAAAGAAAAGCGACATAATAAGTTAAATTTTTAATATAGAGAATTGTAAAAAATGATAGCTACATAATACATAACATAATTCATTAATTTTAATAAATATGAATTAATATGAGCAATTTTTTATTTATCATTTTAGCTAAGATAATATCGTATGAAAATATCGTATAAAATAATTTAAGCAATGCATATTCTAATCATTTTTTCAGAGTTTAATTTTGCAATATATGTAAAATATATTTATTTTTTTTATTTCATATCGTATATTTCTGTTTCATAGACATTATATTTATTATTAACAAATACTTTACAAATCTATATCTATATTTTATATATATTATAAAATTTGTGTAAAACTATTATAGAAAAATAAAAATAAAAACATAAAATATTTGTGAGTTTTTAATTATGTTTTTAACTATGCAAACTATATTACATTGTGTGTCCCATAAATATTTATTTATACAGCAAAATTGAAAAACTCAATTCGGTTTAAGAGAAAAATCTTTCACTTCATTTCTTTATATAAATTTCTTTATTACTATTTTTAATTTTATTAATAACAGAAATTGAAGCAAATTAAAACAAACTGAAAGAGATAAAATCATAAAGCAATTAAATTAGCAAGACTACTTTCAATTATATGTAATATTCTCTAAACAAAAATAAGGCATCTAAAAATTTGTCTGTTTATTTTTTTACATTTTTCGCTCGATACATTTTTCAAAAAATGATCTTTAATTTTCTCCACTGTTGTATAAATATTTTAGAGTAATAATTTATAAATTAATAATTGTTCTAAAATAATTGCAATACTAAGTAATTATTTTGTTGTTTCAATGAGAAATATGAATAAATCCTTTAATAAATTAATTTGATAAATTTTTTAATAAAGTTTTAATAAAATATTGTCAATAAATAAGTTATGTTTTTATTATTATCAAAGTAAAATATTAACTTTTCTCTTTGCTGTGGTTATAAAGGATCAAATATTACAATTGAGAAATTTATTTCGATTACATATAGATATAACTTTCCGTGGACTATTTAAGTTATATTTATAACTTAAAACTGCGAAAAAATGAACTTAATAACGATAAATTTTAAAGTTAAAGTAACTTAAAAATTTATAAACAGAAAAAATTCTGTAGAAGAATAAATAAATATAAGTAATAAATATAAATGAAAATGAAATAGAACTCTAACTAAACTCTTCCTTTTTCTTCCTTTTGCATTATACCGAATGCAAGTGCACTTCCTCGAATTGCTAACAGATTTATGAGACCAGCGAACAAACAAGCGATACAAGACTATTGAACCGATCAATGCAGTCGCCATCCTGATTAATCGTACCATTCGACGAGAATCTCAGATTTTCTATACAGACTAGTTGAAAACTAGTCGCTCATCTTTTTTAATACAATTTCTATGATCAGCAGAGAATGAATTTTTCGTTAATAAAAATATTAAAAAGTAATTATCGATTGAGGGCCAAGAAACTTCTAAAGGACATTGGGAGAGAAAATGGATGACAAGACGATTCAGTCTTCACTTAATTTCAAATGGGATTTACTTGAATGAAAATTTGATTTGGCAAAGTTATAAAGGTTATATAATATTAAAGATGACTCTCTCTCTCTCTCTCTCTCTCTCTCTCTCTCTTTCTCTTTCTCTCTCTGCTAATCTATGCTGGATATTCTATTTGAAACGTTTGTATTAAAAAATTAACAGGAAAGAAGATATATTAGATAGATTACGCTGAAACATTTTGTATTTCACAACATTATGTTACTTTATTTTATCCCCGATATATTTTATATTTTTTTATTATTGCACTATATTATTAATTGACAAGAAAAATCGAAATGCTGTTGCTATTCTTCTTCCCCTATTAATCTTTTAAATGGTTTCGGTCGGAAGTAGTATATACAATTCGCGGAGAATCTGGACAGATCCTAGGTACGCACACTGCGTTCAGAGTTTCTTTGGCTCTCTCACCTTGTCAATCGGCATCGAAGGGCACGCACGGCAGAGGTTCCAGAATGAACCAATCATGAGGTCGCGGTGTGTGGGGCAGTGGGACAGTAATAATGATACACAGCCGCTGCGTTTAGCAAGCGACGCCACGAAGGCCGGCCGTTTCTCGGCGACGACGACGAGTACACACACAACGCCGTCAGCAGGCCCGTTCTATATCACCGAAGAGGACGTGGTTCCTTGGTCGCCAGTCACGATATCACGACGCGAGCGATACACCACTATATCCTCGGATTCTCGTCTTCGTCCACCTCTCACTACCACAACACCACCTTTTTTCCTCTCAGCCTTCGAGGCAGTGTTCGTAAGTGGCGCTCGGGCTCAAGCTCGGGCTCTGAATTGCTCCCTCTATATATATATATATATATATATATATATATATATACATACATACATGTGTATATACGTATATGTATTGTGTTGAAATATATAAAGCGACATGTAATACTATATATTATAATAAGCTTATTTCAGACGATCTATAATTGGATTTTAAAACGAGGCACTTCATAATTTTAACGTTCTGTATTTTATAATGTATACATATGTGTGTGTGTGTGTGTGTGTGTGTGTGTGTGTGTGTGTGTGTGTGTGTCAAAATAATAAAGTAAATTTTATCCTAAAGCATTTGATATAGCTCGTCTAAAAACTATATAACATGTTGCACATAACATATTGTGTGTACACCCCCCCCCCCCCACACACACACACACACACACACAATAAAATGTAAAATGTGTAAATAAGTGGAAGTATATACTGATATATAATGGAAGTATATTAATGAACTAGATTAATCAAGAAATGATTTATAAGAATTCTCATGAAGAACAATGTAAGAAGTGTGAATACTCAGAAGATTATACGGATTTTTACGGTAGGAATACGGAAGAAGGAAGTACAGAAATAGTGTTCGTATTTCATTTGGCACTATTGGTATTATAGAATCGAAAAAAGAATTACGTATAGAATATATGATTCGGAAATATTGCCTGTTCGGGAGATTTCTTGAAAGACACGAATTCATTTAATATTATCTTAACAAGTGTCAAGTTAGAGAGTGACGAAGCGTAAAATGATTGCAGCGATGATGCGTAATTAAAGCAAAAATTATCAATTCTAATCATACATGTAAAGATCAATAAGATCAAGAAGAACAAAGTTACATTCAAAATTGCATGATCAATCAAAGTTGACTCGAACAAAATTTGTGGAAGGCTCAATAAATCGTTTAGATGACATCGACAATGTTGTCACACAATGTGTGAGAAGTAAAATGGTGCATGATGGTGTTTGCTTATTCATCGTTGAAAGAGATAGATAAAAACGAAATGAATCAAAAAGTGAAGGATCCAGCCTTTTACCACTTCATCATTTCCGTTCTAAGAAACTTCCTGTTTGCCAGACATGGAGCTTCTTCCTCTTTGCCATAAATTCTTTCATTCTCTCTCTCTCTCTCTCTCTCATTACATTCTTCCTCCTTTATCTTACTGCGTTCATCCCAATCAATCCCATTTCAATCATCGATCTAACCGAAGAATCTTCGACGCACATCTGTCATTTCACCGGCTCACATCTATCTATACAGGATGTCTCATTTTGATGAAATTATTAGTGTCTACTAATAAATTGATTTGTCTCATTATGCATATAAACGTGTATGATTATAAAAAAAATGAATAGTTTGTGAGATATTTTACATTTCGTTAAAATAAAATATAAAATATCTCGTATTGATTTTTTTGACATCTTTATGTTCAATATAAGAATTATATTTTTTATATAAAAATATATACAATTTCATTAAAAAAATGGCGGTGACTTTCACGTGACTTTCAAATGGCTATCCAATGTCAAACCAATAGTATCATCATATGTTTTTTTTTTATTTTAATTCTAAAATTTTAATCTGAGAAGTTTTCTGTACGGCGTCAAGTTTAAGAGATATACAGCTGTTTCCATTAAAATGGAACACCCTGTACATGCGTATGCGCATCACAAAAGCACAAGTATCTTCAGGAAGGTACTTGCGGCGCCTTCGAAGAAAGGAGACGCCGGTATCAAGCAAATATGATGGCCGGGTCGGCACCGACGTCGGTTAGAACTAATACTATTTAATTAAATTTCCTTGCTGCATTCACACTATAGACAAGAGCTTCGAAATAAAGAGAGAATCGCTAATTCAATCGCACCCACACCGCACGTCGATGAGCTATGAGTGATACGCGCCGGTGGTGGTCGCGTTAACGCGCCGTGTAAAGTGAACGTGAATAAAGGGGCTAAATAGGAGAACAGAAACGGCGACGGGCAAAAAGAAAGGGTGATATGAATTAGGAATATGGAATCAGATCTAGCGGATCGTGTGTACGATGCGTGCGGGCGTATGCCTGCGTATACGTATATATACGCGTATGTATGTGTGTGCGTGCGTGCGTGCGTATTGGCACCTAGGTGACACCCCGGACACGTACGAATGACGTTCACAACGAGACGGAGGGCAGAGCGAGAACGGAATCGTGAGAGGCACTGCTGGTCCCACTGTCGCCGCATCGACGTTGCGTAAAGCGCCGCGTCGCCGGCAAGACGGCCCGCGGAGACGGTAGAAGGGATTGCCGATGGCAGGCGCAGGCGCCAAGCCGGAGCGGAGCCGGGTCGATAGTCCGCAACATCGTTCCTCCCTTGCCGGCCGGCTGGCACTACGCGATCGCTTTCTCTCACTCGCTCTCCTTCTCTCTGCGTTGCCGCCGCCGCATCGCTAAATTCCACGCAGTGGCGAATTGGCGGTCTGGGCTGCGCGAGAGCCCCGAGGCGTAGAAATTTGCTTCTCATATTTTTCCAAAGGACCCATCGATCGTTGACAGGTAGCGATATATTTTTTTTTTTAACGCTAGAAAAGTTCCTCGTTTCGAAAAATTAAACCGGTCTTCACGATTATCCGTTAAGTCGAATTTCTTTTTCTTCCTTTCTAAAAATTTATCAATTGTTTGAAGCGTATTTCGCAATATTTCGTCGTCAAAAATATAACTTAAAATTCAAATTTGAATTTCAAAAAAAATTTTTTTTTTACGATCAAGAGAATTAACTTTATTGTCGCTTGCTAGAGTTATAACTGGAAGAACACGAATAATAGTTCAAGTACAGATATCAGCGTTATTACAGAAAGTCATATCAATTGGCTAGGGCACTAAAGTCCTTTAATTCGTTACTGTTTTCTTCGTCCTTCTTTATCTCGCTCTTTCGTTCGTATCATGATTGCGTACTTATTCGTACTCTATATATATATATATATATATATATATATATATATATATATCTTTTTTATTTTTTCTTCTCTCTTTCCTTTCTCCCTTCCGCTTTGCACAACTACCCGTTTTGGTCTAGCATCTATTTTCTAGGGGGAGCTTTCCGCCCCCTTCCACCCTATTTCTCCCAATCGCCCACCACCGTCGTTACACACGTGCATATGTGCGCGTTATTCGATGTGAAGGTAGTTCCGAATTGCCTCCACGTTTAGAAGGTAGTGGTTCAGGTTCTTTGCAGTGCTACCTATCTATCTACCCGGATTCCAAGTCTATTTTCGATATGCGTCACTATTCAATGCTCGCATTTTGACTTTCTTTCTATCCCAACTTATCCTTACTCTAATTTTCCATCTCAGACTGTATACTTAAAGTGCTTGCTAATTGACATCAAATTGTAGGGTAAATTTGAAATCTCATAATTTGACATTAAAAATTGAAGTATTTTGATTAATCGTTTTTCTCTTCAATTTTACTTCAACATTTTAAATAGAGAAGATGGATACTGAAAATCTGATACCGAAGATACTGAAGATTTATCGAACACTTATCGGATATTTGCCAAAGAAAATTTAACTTCGAGTCAAGTATGTATATTTTTTAATTTTTTAATTTTTCATTATCTCTCAAAAACTTTATACATTATTGAATGTTTTTTTCATCCAACGATTCATATTGCATTTGTAGATTACATTTATAATAGTATTTCATATAAAAATTTGGCAATTGATGTAAAAAGTAATTTTCTTTTTCTTCATAAATTTAATTGCAATTTAAAAATTGCTCTATTTAATCTTGCTTTCGTCGATGATGAATTTTTCAACAAGTTCATCATCGACATTATTTTATTTTTTTAAGACGAGATTATTTAACATATTCAAGATGATATCTACGTAGAAAAATCATTTTAAACAAATTTATCATCATTTTGTTATCAAATTCGTTTATCTTCATGTCTTTTTTAATTATTATGCTAGTTATTACTTTTGCATTTTTTTCCCTTTAATTTTTTATATCAATTCGTATCTAATGTTTCTTTCGGCACATATCACTTTCATTTTCATCTTTACAATTCTCATATTCATTACGATTGTCCCTTGTCATCTTTCAAGAAAGATTCCCCATATAAATGATATTAATGATGTCTTAATGATGTTAGTCTTAAAGATCTTTCTCATTTCATTTTGAAACAAAATTTTAATACAACTAACTAAACTATTTTTTCTACGTGCATACTCTTCATGGCATATATAAAAAAATGACAATACAATTAATAGTAAAATGTAATAATTAAACATATAAAACGTAATATGCTCAAAATCGTTGCTTTATAAATTTTATAATGCTGACAAGTTAAAAATAAAAATTTGGTTCTTTTTCTTCTAAACACAAAGATTTCATATTATAGAATTGGAAGCTTAACATTAATGATATCAACCATCCTGCCATACGAGCAACAATAGCATATCGCTCAAAAATCTTATCTATACCAGAAGATATTCGAATTCAGAAACGAAGAAACCTATTGAGTTCACTCTCAATTCGATGGCCTCTTCGACAGAAAATCGAAGTAATTTTGCTACTCTGTCATCGCATTCGCGATGTAGTATTTCTGGTAAGCCATTCGCTGCTCCGTCCTTATCCCGGGACATATGCTCTTATCTATGTCCTTTCTCGCGGCTTCCTCTTCCGTGTTTGCATCTCCGTCATTTCCTGTCCGTTACTCGTCGTGCTCGTCACGTATCCGGCGCCACGATGTCGAATCGACGTCGGCGACGCGTCGGTGAAACGGATCAGGTCACCGCGATAGGTATGTACCCGGAACCGAGTCATCATCCCATGACACAACTCGAAACGCGAGATCAAATTTGATAAAGTTAAATTCGATAAAGTTAAATTTTCTAACACCAACTTTCTTCGTTTACGGTGCGCGGAAATGCGGAGATAGATGTAAAAGTGAATATATAGACAATTATGCTTTCGTATGTCTACAGTTGATTGCTATTTTTTTAAATAGGCTATATTACGTCTATTTTTATTTACAACGAAAAAATTATTCTAGATTACATTTAATAAAAATAATATAAAACATTTTGCGGCGGTTTAGAACTCAGATTAAAAATTATTTAAACACAAAGTAGAAATGTGCTTTAATAAAACGTAATTATGAAATAACGACAAAAATCTGATTTTTTTTGTATAAATAAAATTAAATGTTTCAAAATGATTTATGTAAAATTTCATAGTGATGCAGACATTTAGCTATTTTACAAATAAAAATTAAATTTTTATTAAAAGTACAAACGAAACGACTGATGGTACAATAAAATGTTATTTACAAATAATCTTGGACATTTAAAATACTTATATAAATACTTATAAAGAAATTAAGATTTTTATTATTATTTCCTATTTACATTTCCATTAGATTATATTTCTACTTATTTACTTAAATAATTATTTATTCAGATTTTAAACGCCGTTTAATTTTTCTTATTTTTAAATGCACCTTAGAATAATCTTATTATTATTTTAATATTTGTATAGATGACATTTTATTTAATTCTCTTTTCTTCTACAGGTCGTTTCGTAAACTATTTTATTGAGTAAAATTTCAAAATTATTGACGATATACAAAATTTTGACGATCATTGTTTATTAAATGTGTGATAACGAACGACGAATGTAATCCTAACAACAAGAAGCGACATTGCATGGAATCGATAGAATTCGCCATTCGACATTGAAATCGCGCACGCTATGCAATCGATATAATTAACAGCTCGACAGAGAAGATTGCGAGGATTCCCTCGCTTATACATGGCTCGTTCTCGGCTGTCAGATAGATAGATATTTGGCTGGTTCAAAATATTTGAGACGCATCTGTAACAATCTTCGCTAATCGACCGGTATATGAAGAATAATCCATATTTGTATGATATAAATGAGTAAGTAAACGAATGAAGCATGTCTTACTAGATTGTGTTTTGTGTTTCACATTTATACAAATATTCTGTTTACTATCATACATAGAAAATGAATTTAACAGACGATTTTGATTAAACCAACCGAAAACGTTCAATAAAAAAGTTTCATTATCATTAAAAGCTCATATATTATACATAATAGTTTATTATATATAAAAATATGATAAATATAATTTTGTCATATTTGAATATGAAATGCAAATATTCAATAAAATAACAAAATAATTTTGAGATGAATAAGTTCAGTGATTAAATACTTAAATATGAATTAAATGAATTATCATTGTTTTATATATATATATATATATATATATATATATATATATATATATAAAATGAAATATTTTGTGTCAAAATATGATAGTATAAGATAAATATAAAATATTTTATAAATTATTGATTTTTGATAACTTTAGAGATTTAGACAGGCATCATCGAATAAATTTCAACCATGATTGAATAAGTTTGTCTCGTATATCTCTAGTGTTAAACATTTTGTTGTTCTATAAACGTTTATGCGCGTGCATCTGTGTGTGTGTGTGTGTGTGTGTGTGTGTGTGTGTGTGTGTGTGTGTGTGTGTGTGAGACGCCCCTGTTTTAGAAACCATCGTACCCTTTTCTGTTAGACTTAACGAACACAATGTTTAATATCGATCCGAAGTCGCACAGGCACCTTTCAAGCGATATTCGCCTTGGCCGCACTTCGATCCATGTTAAATAACACATATTCATGACCTATCCAAAGTCCATAATATACAGTGCTACTTTTCGTATAAACTTGCATGTTATCTAATAAATTACTGAAAAGATAACATGGAACAGATATTTATAGTAATTTATTAAATTGCATGCAAATTAGCGACAGCACTGTGAAAAATAGCACCGTGTATCGTAGGCTTAAATCCAAAAATTTTCCGTTTTCTCTTTAATACGTCCGGATATGTGACGGGAAGAAAAAAAAAAAAGAACAGGAGTTCCCGTGATGAATTCGCGAGCTAGTTTTCTGCGGGCGATGGAACAGTTGGAAAATATTTCTACTTTTATCATTCGCGAGAGAAGAATATCGTTGCTTGCGCGTCGCCTACATGGCGAGAAATTCACTTGTCACTTTGTCGCATTCGCAACGCGAGCCATACTCGCATATTTTGTTGTAGCGTTATTCACAAGATTGCACAAAATTCCAACGCATCGCCTTTTTTTTTTTAAACTATGCTATCATTTCTTTATATGCATATATATATATATTGGATGTCTCAGAATTCTCGTGAAGTACAAGACGTAATTTTTTATGTTAAAAGAAGCAACTTTTTTTATTTTTAGCAAAATCGCGTCCAAGTTTTTGTTAGAGAACAAATTAAAGTTAACGAATTAAAGTTAACGAGCTGTTATGTACTTTGGTTGCATTTCTATTCGAGACGCGAAATTTTTAATTATATTCTCTCGTATCGTTTGACATGAATAGCACGTCGCATAACTACTTGTTTCCGAGTTAAATTGGACTTGTTCGATTATCATTTGAGTACTTCGTCAGTCAATTAATTCGGATAATCCCACATGTATATCACGTATACCATGGCGTTTCAATCAAATGATATGATCAATTTTAATGCCTTGAAATATCATCACTAATTTAACTGCTTGAGTTATATTCATCAACAAAAAAACAATCTATGATATAGTTTGATTGTATAATTACTATGTTATTAATTTTTAAATATTCTCATTAATATCTTTTTAGATTAGATAAAATAACATTTTAAAATATATTCTTCTTTTGGAATACATTTTTTATAAGACAATGGATACAATTGTGCAAATAATATTCTGCAAATAATATTCTGCAAATAATATTATAAATTAAGTTTCTTCATTCAAAATTATCACTTGCCTAGAAAATAGATATTTACCATTACCCGTTTTCTTTTAAATTATTATATTAGTAATGCAAACAATTAGAGATAAATTTAAAAAAAAATGAAGTCTGTCGTTACAGAAAAAATTTAGCCTTTCTTTTTTCTAATGTTATCTATTTTCTCTCTCTCTCTCTCTCTCTCTCTCTCTCTTTCTCTCTCTTTTGTTTATACATATAAAGACGTATATAGTATGTGGTCTTAAGTAAAAAAAAAGAAAAAAATTGGTATATAAAAAGTACAATTAAAAGCAATTAATAAAAAGTCTGCGAGCAAGGGGATTCGTTTTCCACCCCGCGCAGTTCCACCCGAGTCACGCTGCTCGGGGTCAATAACACTCGATATTCCCCTAGAAAGCGTCCCTAACCTTTGACAAAGGATGGTATTATCTATACCTCCGTACCTCCTCTCCCTAACGGGGAAACAATCAGCGAAATAAAACATATTCAGGGAGAATGGATCGCACTGTGTAAGACTCGATCGATCGGAGTTGCATGGATCGTTGATGCCTAATAAATACATACATAAATACGCGTCTCTTCTCGTAAATGGCCGCTCGGTTTATATCACAATATACATATCTTTTTTTTTTTCTTACTTACCAGATATTGCGCGTAATGTTTATGCTTTACGAGGGAAGAGCGTTTCTTTTTCCTGTTAGCGGTGGCGGCAGCGGAAGTGGCGAGAGTGTACAGCTTGTCGGACTTCTCTTTACGGGGCGTCGATAGGTTCGACTTGTTCGCGGGCATCGTTCACTCACTTTATTTCAGCTACCTGGCCGTCGATCTATCGGCTCACAACGACGAGTCCCAACGGTCAACAACGATCACTGGGAAACGGACGACGGCGGTCTAGCTGATCCAGTGATGAGGGTGAGAACGATTGATAACGCGACCGAAACTTTCTCGCCTCGCTCTGTACGAGCTGCACGCACACAGTGACGCGCAGGTACACGTGAGGCGCCACTGTGTGCGCGCCTATGATACACGTTCGGCCATACTCGATCGTGCTCGGCTGGACTCGACTCGAAGTCACGCCTCTCGCGTTGCTCTACGGCCGACCGCCGTGGCTTCGAGCCACGTTTGAATTTCGTGCCGCTAAAGATGAGCCGAAAGTCAACGGAAAAAGAAAAATAAAAACAATCTTCTTTTTGTATATTTAACCCTCTATTACGTCATGTAACTTCGACGTTATCTATATATATATATTTAGATTTTTAAATTTTATTTCGTTTTAATTTTTATTTCGTTTATTTCATTTAGCGCAACCTGTATTATTAGTTAATATCTGTATTATTTAAACATGTCTTATATTTTTTACGGAGATAATAAAATAGGCACGGCTCTACCGTATAGATTAGTGTTTTTAAAATATTTCTGGATTATTATCAAGACTTGAGTTGCTAGGTGAGACAAATTTTAACTTTATATTTAAAAATAAAATTTATATGTATAATGGATATAATATGGATATTATATAAAAACTATTAAGTGTTAATATAAGCAATTGCATAGAGAACATTCTTTTTGAGAAAGAAGATATAAATAACTATTTTATTTTTATAAAATTAAAAATATTAAAATTTTTCTAGCTATTTTTTAGTTATGTTTTTTGCATTTTATTTATTTTTTAAAACAAATTGTAAACAAAAATTGTAAGAAAGAAAACATTAAAATAAATGTTAATCGAACATAAATTCTATATTACCGACTTGTTTTACACATGCACTAATTTTATTTATACTTCATTCGTCTTATAGAGATGGCAGAAGGCTTCAGTTCGAATCGTAATAAACATTCATGTCAATGGTAAATAATTAACCAATAAAAACGTGCGCGAATCAGCACCAACTATAGTTGCGCTTAAAAAGCATAACGTTTGATTTGAACGAACATTTGAAACATGAGTATAATCATTTCATAGATATTAGATTATAAATAACATTATAATATTAAATGAATGTTATATTTTTATAAATTATGCCAGATGATCATTTAAAATAATATAGAAAATTTTGATATATATTATTCGAATTTCGAGATCAGAAACTCAGTTACTGAGATGGATGCGTCAGTACTGTAATCTCATTGGCTGCACGCTGATGTTAGAAACGAGTCGCCGCCAATCGCACGGCGCGTGCGCATCAAGAGACAGAGACAGAGACAGGCGGGTAGACGGAGAGAGGAAGGGAGAGAGAGAAAGAGTGAGTGAATGAGAGAGAGAGAGAGAGAGAGAGAAAAGCGGAGAGAGAATCAGAGTGAGAAAAAAAAAGAGAATGAGTGAGAGAGAATTAGGACCTACGAAGGAGAGGGAGGGAGGAGCAGGAGGAGGAAGAGGAGGAGGAAAAGGAAGAGCGGCGCGACAGAGACAGTCGAATCGAGTTGACCTGTACCTCTGCGTTCGAGCGTGCCCGTTCCGCTCGCGATTCCCCGGTAGCAGGCGAGCTTCACGCCGAGTCTAGTCGCCGCCGTTCAGTGAGCCGAGCGTATTGTTCGAGTGTCGTCGTCGTCGTCGTCATCGGGTCGCAAAGTGCAACACCGCCGTGTGCTGTGTATCGTGTGCCGTGTGCGCTGCAGCTTGCGAGTAAAAGGGGGAAGTGCGGTGCAATTTGCGCCGAGATACATACGCGAAGCCGAGGGCGAAGTGGTATGATGGTCTGATCGCGGTCCCAACATGACCGTGGACTTTGTCGATTACTTCTGGGTGAGTATTCAGACTCGACCTCTCTCTCTCTTTCTTTTTCTTTCTCGCTCGCGTGACTGTTTTTCCTCCTTATTCAGTGTATCTGTCTCTGCTCCTCTCGCCGTAACGAGCGACTGCGAAATGTCACTTTCAGCAATCGGACTGCGCGCGTGAATTTAGGTTATGTTGCGGGAGAATATGTCCCGACCGTCGTGATCTCTTGGCCATCGCGATTTTCTTCGGCCCTGCCTGCCTTGTCTTGTCCTGTCCTGTCCTGTCTTATCGTGTCCTATTGTGCCCTGTCTTGTCATGTCTTGTCGGATCTTGTCCTATCTTGTCCTATCCTCTTCCTCTTCGCGATCGTTACCTCTCTTGATGCTTTGCCCCCGCGATATATTCGTCAATGAAGTTTCCTTTCCCCTTATCTCTCCCTATCGTTTATCATCCCGCTTTTTTTTTTATGCATCCCAAGATGTCCTGTGCACATCTCTCCCAACGTCTATTAATTTAAATCTTGATTTAATTTACTCTTTTTTTTTTTTCCTAATTCTTGGAACCGAAAGAAAAAAAGTGAAAAGTAAGTTAAACTGAGAGTAAAGTTAAGTTGTCTGTGTTGATAGAGAGAAATGGGCATTATGATTGGCTTTTGTCTTTTCTTTATCGCGCGCGATCTACGTGTACGCCTCTCCCCCCTCCCGTCTTCATTCTTTCGTTTTTCTCTCTCTTTCGTATTACGTACGTGCGTGCGTGGTGCGTGCGTGCGTGCGTGCGCGCGGGCGCTTACTACGTTCTCACGCCTCGCACGAGACGAAACGTGCACGGCGTAAAACGCGTAAAGAAAAGAAATAACTGATCCATGCTCGTTGACATGTCGCGTTTCTGTATGCCGCACTGTTCGTCGTATACGAAGTTCGGACTACGCGTTCTTGCGCGCGAAGTCGAAGGACACCTGCCGCGATGTCGGTTTCTTTCGCCATGTTTATACCATTCCGCAATTAGTCTCCTCTAATTGCAGAAGTATTCACACTTGTTCCTAGCAACATATATCTTGGCAAGAATCTTCAGCCGAGCGCTAAAGATTCGCTTACAAAGGAAATCCTCGTTGATTCGTATTGAGTTCGCAAGGACTGAAATGTCGATCCCTCTTGAGGATGTATTTCACATATATTTTTATAATTTTTATATTTACAATGAAAAAAATTATGAAGAACTTACAGATCATTTTAATCACATTTAGAAATAATACAAAAATGTTTGTAGCGGTTCAGAACTTGGTAAAAGTTATTTAAATGAATAAAAATATGCTGTAATGGAAATATAATTAAGAAATGATGACCAAAAACCTCAATTTTCTTATAAAAGTGCTTTAAGTAAAAATTATTTAAGTAAAGTTTCATTACGATGTAAAGATTAATTGTTCTGTAAATAAACAAATTTAATTTTTACAGAATAGAATGTTTAATGTAATATATAAATATATTAATAATATATATTAAATATTAATATATATTAATATTTAATATATTTAAGTAAAAAATTTAATTTTTATTTAAAAATTAATATTTGCATTATAATAAAACTTTATATAAATCTTGAATTTGCTTCAATACTTTATTTATATAAAAAAAAAAATAAGATTTTTGTCGTTATTTCTTAATTACATTTCTATTAAAGCACATTTCTTTATATTTAAATTATTTTTATATATTTTATATATTTAAACAATTTTTAATCCGAGTTTTAACAGTTCGCCAACAAATTTTTTATATTTTAAATGCAATCTAGTATAATTTATAATTTTTTTATAATAAAAATATGTGTAATATATCCTTAATTTCAGACCGATTTCAAATTTGAAATTTTATTATTTACTCCGCTTATTCTATAATTATGATTAATAATGTTTGGATATTAGTAACTTTAATACAGCCTTCATAAAATTTCATGAGTGTGTGTTTATATCTTTATAATTGATTAATAACACAAATTTATATGCTATAAAAACATGCGTTAATAGTAAAGTAAAAGAAAAAAAACATGATTACTTTTTTACACCAAAGTGTTACCTGAAAAAATCTGAAATTCTCAGAAAATTTATTTATGCTTTGAAAAGTCCGGGAATTTTCAAGAAATATTGAAAATCAGAGAACTTAATAAGCAATAAATTTCACCGTATATATTTCATCATGAAAAGCTTTTTTAAGGATACTACAAATTTATTTGACTAATTAGACATATTTATCTTTCTCTCAACGCTTGTTTGATAAGATAGTTGTCACTTCCTTTTTTTAACCCTGCGAGTAGTCTACATTGAACATTACAAGAGTGTCCCATTATTACGGGTAATATTGTCAGAATGCTACGACAATCAAAACTGCAATCGAATCGGAATGACAATATATGTAAAGTGAAAGATTATTGCTATACACTCACGCATGCGTGTGAAAATTTTCCAAAACAATTCTTACAGTTGAGTATTAAATTTTAAATTGTGAATATTTATATTGATTCGTATTTTAAAGAAAGGAAATAATAAAGTAAAATTTTTCTGCTTAAATACTTTATTAATAGAAAAAAATTATCTTGTTTGGAAAAGCAATATAGAAAATTTGTTTGTTTAAACATTTTTCTTCTCTTGATACGTTATTTGAGAGAAATAAATCGCTATTTTTATCTTTCTACGTGTCACGTCATTTCAATTACGTCAGAATCATTATTCATTATTGTTCAGATATACAAATACATCGAAACATTTATTTTAAATTTTAAATTATTTATTACATTTTAATCACATAATTCGGAAAAGATATAGTATGAAATTGTTATCTACAATAATTCCAGAATCGTCAAGAATTCCAGAATAATCAAAATATCTCTGTATTTTAAATACGATGTAAAATATCAAATAGGCTATGGAAGATTTCTTTACAAAAGAAATAAAATTGCGAAGAAATTGAGACGTATAGCTGCTGCGAACAATCGGTACAATAGGATGACAAGAGCAATAATATATAATGACACCTTATTACGGCGATGTCACTCGAGAGTTCTGCTCAATGTAGGTTTACTGCATGATCAGAGTTCAAATGTTAAACGGTTAAATGATTTTAAGTACCATTTCAACACGTATGTTTCAATTGTAATATTCTAATTGCGATACTTTTATACAAGGATTCTAATATAGAAATAATAATTCATGCAATTTCCCTCTATCATATTTTTTATTTCATTCAGTTACTAGATTTTCAAATTTGAAACATATATTTGTAAGGGTATATTTGTAAGGGTAATTTGGGTCAGAAAGAATACGGTACCAGACAAGATATTATTTAAAATTATGAAATTCTATTTTAATAAAGAAAATCCACTTGAGGTCATAAAGAATATAATGTCCTGTGTTATTTATTTTCTTAATGTATTTTTAATCCGCAGAAAATTTCCTTTTTCAATCACTGGCAATTTCAAAATTATTGAAGCTTCGATATTTTCGTTAAAGAAAAGTTAATATTTAAAATTCGTCAATTTAAAAAAATTAATAAATTGTTGGTGTTTAAAAAAAAATATATATATAGGATAGAAATTATAGATTTACTCTCATTTAGACTGTTCAGTAAATATAAGTTTGCGAATGGTTAAATACAAATTATGGCATCTCGACATTAAAAATAAAGACATAAAATTGTAAAATAAATAAACATATACAATTACATAAATTAACGCATTTTTAATTAAACAAAGTATATATTTTTTCAGTTTATTTTCAAAATAAAATTTCTTCTTTGAACGATCGAAATAAATAAGTCTTAAAGCAAATTAGAATGAATATTATTGTTATTATTTGTAAGAAGTGATTTGAATTTGATGAATTAAATTTAATTGACAGAAATACTGAAGTATTATTTTGTTTACTATTCAAGGGCGAAAAGAATAATGGATTTGACGTGTTATATCATAACATGAAGCATGGTGTAATCGCCAGCAAGGAATTGGCTGAATTTTTGCGAGAAAGATCAGCCATAGAGGAAAACAATTATAAACTCCTTAGTAAGGTAGCAAAACAGGCGAGTAATAGCACGCAAGGAACGTTTGCACCTGTATGGGCTGCTTTGAGAGGTGCTGCCGAGAAACTCGCCGTTTTACACTTCCAGATGGCCCAGCGGGTATCCGAACTCATAAAAGATGTCTCAAAATACACCGACGAATTGCATAAGAAACATAAGGCTGTATGTAATTGTGTCTGTATTTTTAATTTATTGCCCAAGTCTTTTTGCTAAAAAAAAAAAAATAAACTAATATTTTTCATACTTACTAAGAGAAATATTTCTTCAAATTTTAACTTGAATAAACTTTCTTATATCGAAAAAATACATTTATTGGTAGTATTGGAGTATTTATTGGAATATTTCGAATACACTAATGTTTGAAACTAATGTTTTAATAAATATATTTAAATTTAAAATACAATATGATTTTCAACTTAAATGTAATATTGGTAATAAAGAAGATAATAGAGAATAATAAAAAAAAAAAAGATAATTATTTAATTTAAATATTTTTTTCTTTTATGTGATTATTATTTTTAGTTAAGCAATTTCATTATTTTTTTTTTTTTTTTTAATTTTTTACTTAAAACAATTTTCACATTTTATTCTACAAATTTTTTTATAAATCTTAAACAATTATATCTAAATTAAAGACTAAGATACAAAGATTATGATTTGATAATTATATTTTTAAAATATTTATCATAAATAACATCATGTGTTATTTATCAACAACATTGCAGATAAATGCACTAAATCACATGTTTCTAAAAACAATGGAGAAAGCATTCATTTTTTTCTTTCTTGAAATATTAAATTTGAAAATCTAATATTATGACCTAAACATTTTATTGCGACATATGCATATTTTATGCATATATTATATTATGCAATCTTTGATATTATCATCAAATCATCATGTAATTAAAAATTGATAAACAATGAAAAACTGTTGTATCCATACATTATACGATTAAAATCGATATGTTTATTGTCCATAATCATAGATTTTATAATCTTGTTATTTATGAAGTTATTTATGGAGTTTTGACCAAATTTTGCAGCAATTGCTTCAAAAAATAAATTTATTGAAAGAAATAATATTTTCTTATTTTTCATTTAACTAAAACATGTCTTACATTATGTTTAAATATTTATTTCGTTACAAACAATATTTAACATATCTAAATCTTTGAGAAATATTTCAAATAATAGCTTTTTTGTATCGAATAATTTAGAATTTAATAAAGTTTATCAATATCTTTATTCAAAAAATATAAACGTTATAAAGTTATGTTGTCTTGATGAAACAAATGTAAGCAAATAGGAATATTAAATCTAAAGAAATGTTTCTCTCTGTGTTGATGAGAAATTTCAAAATTCTCATTGATGTCTTATTTGATTATGATCTTGCAAGGTAAGATAAGATGTAATCTTTTATTCATGATTGTCACATTTTGCCATAGAATATGTTAGATATGTTTCACAAATTATCCGTTATCAGTATCCGCCTACAGTTGGGACAGTAGGTTCTCTCATCATCAAGCAATTGAGTCGATGATGTGCAGAAGTCTTATCTATCAATGTATATGCGTATATAATTAACTCTTTGATTACGAAAACATGGATTGCTAGTGCTTACTTCACATTATAAATGAAGTAATATATATCGATATATAGATATCAATGAAGGTCTTTATACGTAACAAATGTTTAGTCATTTTAAGAAAACTAATCAATCACAGTTGATGCTAAGAAAAATAATTGTATAATAATTAGTCAATTTTCTTACGAATTTACAGTTACGACTAAAAATTTGTCAAAAATCTTGACCAAGATTACTGATTATTATAAGAATGTAATAGGAATGCTAAGTTTTGCAATGTATTTTATTGTATGTGCAATAGAATTGAATTTTTTATGAACAAATATTAATTATAAAAATAGTTATATATTATTTAGAAGGGTGTAAATAAACAATATACAAATAAAAATATGAAAATCATAAATAAAACATCTTATGTATAAGCAATTATAGATTCTACTTTAAAATAGTTTGTGTATTTCTCATGAGTATTTTGATAAATTAAAATCTAGAAATGTAAATATGCATATTATAAGTAACGTTTTTAACAATTTAAAACTATATATGATTTTTAAAATTTTGGAACGTTTTAAAATTAGATATATTAGGAAATCATAAATGTAAATTAATAAAATTAGTTGTATTATAATACTTATAAGATAAATGAAAATATGAAAAAAAAAATATCTGTTCTTTTTAAAGGTCAATAGATTATATAAATAAGTATTTTATGAAATTTCACTTTTTTCTTATCACTTTTGCATCACTATCTGTCATTTATTCAAAATATATTTTATTTAATTCAGACTTTTACGTTAATCTTTATACGTTTGAATTTCTGTTTTTGTGATCATCGAAACTTAAATCTCGAAAATTATTTCTTTGGATTATTTCTTCTCTCTGTCTTTTGCATTGCTTATGTGCTAAAACGGAGATTATTAGCAGTCCATACTTGAATAGTCAAAGAATTAATTGTATTGTGCATCAAATTTATTTGCATTAATTAGAACAGTTTAATCAGAGAATAATATACACTTTATCAACAATACTTAGGTGAAGGAAGAAGAATCGTCTACCTTAGAAGTTGTACAAAGTATACAGAGCATTACAATAACATTGCATAAAGCGAAGGATATGTGTATGCAAAAGCGCCTCGAATTAGAAAAATTGAGAAAAGACAATGCC